>NC_056727.1:1012036842-1012239342 GCF_019279795.1 Protopterus annectens | reverse complement strand
CAGTTGGTGTACATATGTCTGATACATGTTAATGTTCATAAGTTTGTGAAATTAGGTGTTGCAATGTGACATGACAGCATGTATTATGAATGAGAAAGGTTCTTGTTTTGTGTCCTTTTTATATTGTCCCCTTACTCCATGTATACCCTTCCAGTTCACTTATTGAAGAAGTGACCCAGGCCCTCCTTGATGCATGATTTCATTACCCATCATTCCTTCCCCACCCCAATCTTCACATACACAACAACCATCCCTTCTATGATGAATTATGTTAATATTAATATTAATAGTTATAATACCAGAGCTGCATGTATTTTGTATACACTCCAATTCCCTTGGAGTGCTTCTGTGTCATGAAGTGTGTAACTGTATAATATATATATATATATATATATATATATATATATATATATATATATATATATATGTGTGTGTGTGTGTGTGTGTGTGTGTGTGTGTGCAGACATCACTGACATCTATATATATATATATATATATATATACATATTTCGTATTAATTTGTAACAGTAATACATATGTAGACTGGAATGTGTTGGGTCACAAACTACAGTACATTACAATGTACTGTACATATGTACACAAAGTGACTGTCCCATTTGTGATCATTACAGTGAAATGCATATGGTATAAGGTGTAGTCTTAAGACCGTGAAACATGTATACATCTTAGATAGCTTAGTTGTAAGTCCCATGACTATAGTGTGCCTAGTCCAGGGTTCAACACCTGTGATGCTTTAAAAATGTTTTTTTTTACTCCAGAATAAGGCTCATTTAAGCAGTTGTAAGCATGTTTAAAAGTGTTTGTGTGACATTGTAGAAGCGGTTAAACACAGTTAAACAAACTTTGTAACGTATAACCTGTGTGAACAAACATGGCCACATCTGCTAACTGCTCAGAATATATACTTGTCAGTGAAGTAACATTTCGCTATGTGCTTACATAACATTACATTTTCTGTTGACTGTACTCTCCAGCACACATGGATTTATATGGGTGTTTCGAATGTTTATTATACAGACTGTTACTACCTATATATATATATATATATATATATATATATATATATATATATATATATATATATATATATATATATATATATACAAGCTGTGGTTAAGGTATACTTTTGAACATGATAAACATCACTGCCTTTATTGGGATTGGGACCTCGAATGCACAGATACTATGCAGATGCTGTAACCATTACACTGTTGACATTAACGTTGCTTCCACCTATTTCCTATTTAGATGATTTCTATGTGTAAGCTAGGCTAAGCAAAGAGCTGGAGCCCCCAAACTCACTGAGCTTCACTTACTCTTGAAATAACAGCATATAACAAATGTACTGTGAGACAATGCATTACATTCCTAACTACATTAGGCATATCCCTTCACTGACAAACTTCAAGGGAAACCTTGTTGTGTGAATGTGTTACAGAATATACACCCCTTGGATCATGTGTCTCAGAACCATACAGACAGGGGGAGGGGGGGCCTGTCCAGTTTGATAGCTGTGAGACCTGTTGGGGAAATTGAATGATGTTGAACTGTCACATAACATGCCCTCTTTAGATCACTAAGTGCCCCTATCACCCTCCACAACCCCAATCTTCAAAAGGTTCCAGCAACTGTGCCTGGAATTGCTTCATTGGCTATGCTTGTCAGCGGCTCAGTTACTTCATCAATGGTGCAGAGAAAGCCAACACACTGTAGCTACACTTCTAATTGCTCTTGGGCAGATAGGTAATAGGCTATCTGTGAACCTCTAATGTGTAGGCCATCACAGCCATAATATGTGAATAAACAGACTTTCAGATCACAATATACATGAGAAATCACCATGTAGTCAGGAAACAGTTAAGTACAGCAAGAACACACAGAACACTGATACTTACTTACTACAAAAGCCTATCTTGGAAGCTAGAAGACTTGTATAAGTTTAAGGCTGTCTATTGCTTACCAGTAGGTTACCTACTAGAGAGACAAAAAACAAGCACAGATAGGAAACATGCATGCAACAATACCATAACGGCCTATGTGTCAGCCGTAGGCTTTGGAATATTGGCCAAGGCTATTGGCACCCCCATGGCGCCTTATTTAAGAGAGTCTCAAAGGTGAATACCAGCTCTGTAAACAGAACAATAGCAGAATCAATGAGGGTTATGCTACTCAACACCAGGGGTTGTGATCACAACATGCATGCGCTCACAGCACTCCTCAGGATGGACAACATCAATATCTGTGCAGTAACTGAGATCTGTCTTAAGGCTCCTGAGAGCACACCAGAACTACCAGACTACAACCCATACCACACATTTCAGCCACAGAACATGGACTGACACAGACATGGAGGGGGTGTATCCATATTCATCGGGGATACCTACACCTCCAAGTTAGTGGGGCAGCATGATACCTCTGAGATCATCCATGTGCAGCTAACATCAGCCACAACTGCAATGTAAATTGTGGCCAGCTATGGATCATCCTCCATGACCCAGGACCACCAATCCACCTACCTGGAGACAGTGGAGAACATGACCGTCCTAACACACACCCTGGCATTGGTTGATGTCAACTACCATGCCATTAACTGGGAAAATTACTTCAGTACTCACTTCCATGCCCAGCGCTTCCTGGAATTTATCACCTCATTAGCCCTGTATCAGGTGATAACCTTCATAATGAGTGTGGAAACATACTAGAAGTGGTCATTGCCAACATGGGCAACAGGTGCACCACAGTGGAGGTTAACCAGTCATTGGTTAGATCTGACCATGAATTATTCACTGTTTCCACAGCCAAGCATCTCCCCACCCATGGATACCACAGTGTATACCTTTCCTTCAGCTAAATTTACAATACTAATGACAGGAGTGGGGGATTTCACAGCCCCCATGCTAAGGGGAATCACTGCTAAAGATATAGACAGATTTACAAATGCAGTCTATAAGCAACTACACGGATGTATGGATCATGCCATCATTGGTAAACCAAGACTCACAACTCCTAGACAAGGACACCAGTCTGGTGGACCTCTGCAATAAACAGGATATACTACAGAAGTAGGATGGTGTTCCAGTCAAACAGCAAATCCCAAGAAGGGCAGACATCCATGACCACTATTAGTATGATATGTAGGTCCCTCATGACATCATCCAAGGCTAACATCAGCAGGAGAATTTGCAAGGATTCGAAAGATAACCACAAAGCCTTCTTTGGCTATGTCAAGGATCTAAGTGGTGACACACAGATTTGCACTGTGCCGGTGAAATATAGCACAAAATATGCTGACCCTACTGATATTGCCAACATCCTTGCAGACACATTTAGTGCATACCTCACCCCCTAAAGAGCCTACAACACTACCTAAAAGGTACAGTATCCCACACATCAGAGACACATGTGGAAATGGCCCTCTCTAACAGCAGAACACAGCATCAGTGGAGGCAGATGTTGTCCCAGACTGCATCTTGCAAACTGTACAAGACAATCTGACCCCCCCCACCTAATTAAGCTTTCCAACCTCAGCCTCTCCACAAACTACATGCCCATACAATGGCATGTGACAATGGTTATTCCACTCCATAAAAGTGGAATCACAACTGACCATGGTAACTACCATCCCATAAGCCTGACTAGCCTGGTCTGCAATGTTATGGATCGCATCCTCATGGCACTCATTAATAAAGACATTGGTAACCTCCAAACATGTGACCCAACCCAGGTCATCTTGGTTGAGTGCAGTTCATGCCTACTGAACCTGTTTGACGTCTTACATATAGTCACCAAGACATTAGATGACAGGGTAGGTGGTTCACACATACTACCTGGACCTCGCCAAGGCTTTTGACACCATGCCCCACTCAGGTATTATTGATAAACACACCAGCCTGTACATACACCCATACATCACAGGTTGGGTTGCCAACGGGTTTACACACAAAGCCCACATAGTACGACTAGCGGTCTCCAGGTCCAACTCTTGACCAGGCATGACTGGTGTCCCACAAGACTCAGTCCTGGGAGTCCTACTGTTTGTCATATACTTCTCAGAGGTACAGGGGAAACACAGCTGGACTACGTCAGACCATGTTTGGCAATGACTGCAAACTGGGAGCCATGATTGATAGTCCAGCTGATACAGACATCCTTTAAGGGGCCTCAAAGAGACCATCACAGGGTGTCAACGTCATGGCCTCTAGCCAAGTGCCACTAACTGCATGGTCATTTCATTGGGGAATATTAAGCACCCACATATTAACATATAAGTGTCAGCCACTTTAATACGGATGAGGTAATGCGGTATCTGGGGACTAAAGTAGATAGTGATCTCCCCTTTGACAATCATATCTCCAAAGTAGTTAGGACATCCTTCTATGTAGGCCACCTGATTAGTAAAGGGTTCCCATCTAGATAAACTGGGGTTATAGTGCCCCTTTACTCATCATTCATCAGCCACATCATAGGGTATAATAACCCATTTATGATGTACCTCAGAAGACACTACTAACAGCTGGGAGGTCCACGAATGTACCTCACCAAGGGGAATACTGGCCTCCAACATATGGTCTATGCAGCCAGACTGAAAAAACTCTTGCTTTACTCAGCGGCATCTCGTTTACCCAGAGATGATCTCTGCTGGCCAACACAGCCATGTCGAACACAGGCTTAATGGATATGCTCCACCTATGGGAATCCATGTCACAGTGAGCCACACACTGTAGTGAGCTGAACCTTGCCACAACAATAACTGGAAGATGCTGGAGGGACGGATTCCTGTCACAGACACTCCTCATACTTTGGAACAACATCCATAACTACATTATACCGAGCACCTCACTAACACTCTGCAAGAGAAACCTTGATGAGTGGATGGGGAACAGTAGATGCACCCTAGGGATCCCACTATTGGCTCTGCTCCACAGAGGGACAGTTAATGAATCAATGGGGTGGCAAAAGCTGACACATTTTTGCTGGGCTTATGAATGGCCTCTGGCAGTTGGCCAAGTACCTACCTATGAATCTATACATACAGTATCAGCACATGCTGATAGCTTAATTTACTGTTCAGGTGTTGACTTACCTTATGCCAATGGCAGTTGTATGTGCAATAGTTGAGGGCTGCCTATGTTGGATGCACACAGTAGACTTTCTATACATGACAATTTATAGGTAGTCTTGTGTGTGTGCCATCTATTTTTACTTTGTGTGCAGGTGGAGAAAGGTGTCAGTCCCTAGGTGCCTACACTGTCAGTCTGTGTGCTATACGCTCCCTCTTTGCCAAGGCATGGGCATACTGGGCACCCCTCCATCTGCCTACTGGGGCTGGCTCAGGTTGTTCATGGTCTGAGTACCTCTATGCCTGTGGGGCTCTTGGCAATGGTGGTGGGCTATGAGGGCTTTCAGCATTCTGTTCCCTGCTGCAGCTGTTTCCACAGGATCATATTGTGTAGCATAGCACATACTATGAAGATGTGGCCACACATGCCTGGAGAGTACTGCAAGGCTCCACCAGATATATCCAAGCAATGGAACCATGATTTCAGTGTCCCAAACACATGCTCTATGATGATTCTGGTTTGTGCGTGTTTTTCATTATGGCATTCCTGCATGGGTGTGTGTGCATTTCTGATGGGAGTCATCATCCACGGTTCCTATGCATAGCCAGCACCCCCCACCAGGTGGCCATTTGGGATGCCCCCCGGGCAAATAACTGATACAGCTGTGAAGCATGCCAGATGTGGGAGTCGTGATAGCTACCAGGGCTGCCAGCTCACACTTTCATGATAATGCCCTGGGCATTGCACATGACCTGGCAGTTGATGGATGGGTATCCCTTGTGGTTTATGTAGCGTCTACCCTGCTCACCAGGTGGTGACTTGATGTGTATGTACGTATAGTCTATTGCACCCAGTACCTCCTGGTATTCTGCCACACAGTGGAAGAGAAGCATATTGCAGGCAAACTCCTCCTGCGTTCGGGGGAAGTATATGTGGTCATTGGCATGTGGTAACATGGCATCCAGGAACTGGTGTAGTATCCTGGATGCTGATGCCTGTGAGATCCCCATGATATCCCCAGTTGTTCTTTGAAAGTTACCTGTAGCTAGTATCCTCAGGCTTACACATAGCTTTGTATCTGGATGGGTTCCCCTTTGTTCTGGCTCTGAGGCGTGGCCGGCACAGCTCCACAAGTTGCTGTAGGATGTCCCTGTCCACCCTGTAATGCTATGCTATCTGCAGATTATGTGGCCTCTGGTAGGTTACCCTGGGTCTGAATACTATGCCTGAGGTGGTCATGTGCATCATCCTACACACCACCTTCATTCTCTAACACATGCTGGTGGATCAATGCTATGACAGCTCCTAACATGTACATACTAAAAGTTCCCCATCTGCATACACCACTGGTGCAGAGTGTATGGGAATACACAAATGTGTGTGAGGTGCTTTCACACTTTATACTATTGTGCCATGTATGCTGCTGATGTCAGTGGGTGTGTATAAGCTATTCCAGCTGCAGCGCATCTTAATTATGGGTTTTACAATGAATACTGCAAGTGTGGGGCCTTTACTGTGGAGATATGCTTCCTGCCTTGATTAATCTGTTGCCCTTTAATTCACTTTTAAACCTGGATCAACTTCCATTATCAGGCATGCATCCACCTGCCGTCTTTTTTGTTTTGTACTTGCCCTACCCAGTCATGGCAAAATGTGTCTTGCAGCTGATATACTGCAAATCGGCTTTGTTCTGCTTTGACACTTTACTGTTTCCTTTGCAGTACAGCCCCTCCCCTTTCCTGTTCTGCAGGTAGCTGCTTGCAGCCTTGTTAGCTGTTGTCAATGGCCCACTGTAGGCTCCTAGGTGTTAAATTAGTCATTTGTATTCCAAGTTCACTGTTGCAGAATTTCCTTATTGCTTTCCTATATCCTTCCTGTTTCAGTTGCATTGCACACCGCGCAAACCTATTTACCGGGTTTACGAGCATTTTCATTTCCATTCACATGCATGCTCGGTTACCTTGTGTACTCTCTCAGCTAAGCAAAGCTATGGCCAGTTCAACACACCCATATCCTGCAGCTTTGCCTATCTAGGGGCAAACCAGTTTAGCAATGCTCCAATGTGCTTACAGCAAAGGCGACACACCCCTCTCTTGATGCCATCTTTATCTCAAGGGCACACCTTGGTGTTATAATGCTACATTGTGAGATGCATCCTTACACCAGTGTGGAATCTGTGATTCAGTATTACTCCTCTCATTTGCATGGCATTGCTTACTAATTCCTAGCTACCGTGCATAACACTGTCGCAGCCCCTTAGCAACCCTTGTGCCATAGTATGGTGTAGCATGCCTGCCATTAACTATTAAGGGGAAATCGTGATATGTGTTACATTGCAGTTTTATTCTATATTTTTATATTTTTCTTGTGATCCCCTTTGTGCACCACTGCCCTGCGCTTCCACGTCCTGATAGTGTGACTATATATATATATTAAATGTTAATTTTATATTTCGTACATTTTTTTATACCAATGGCTATATATTTAGCCATTGGCATATATTAACAATATAATACATGTGTTTGGTCAGCTGTCATGACTCCGATTTTATGTTTGCAAAAATGTAAACCGTTTTCTACGGTTTACATTTCTGCATGCTTACACTACACCTACACCACTTCCTGGATTGCTAAATAGCTTCATTTGCATGCTACACTTCTGCACATGGGGTAATTAGCATACAGAGCCCGGGAGTTGTGTGGGCGTAGCGTATACCGGTAGTGCACATGGGAGCAGCTCGTACCTGGATTGCTCAATGGCCATATTTGGTGTTAGAATGCTGATGCTACGCCTGCACCTGGTGCAGGCTTTATGAATCCCAGGGATGTTCATTATATTGGAAAATTTTCATTTGAAAATTCTTTCACAGAGCTTTTGTCATTACTAACAAAATTACAATTATGTATAAATCAAATAGAATTAAATGTTGGAGATTTGATTTTGAAATAATAGCTGATTGGATGCATATGGTATATGAATGTGAAGTCATCTCGCCTTTTTGGAAATAAATGAATAACTTAATTCAGGCTGTATGATCAGATAAATGTAATATTTCTAAATCCTTAGTTTTATTTAATGCTCTGATTCCTAAGATAATTCCAAAAACCCAAATGCCTCTTCTTGTGTCTATTTTTGGTATAGCCAGGAAAATAATTAAAAAAAAATTGGAAAAGTAAAGTTACCCCCTATAGTGTTACATTTATTAGTATGGTAAAAATTGTTTGCTGTAGTGAATTGCATACTATAAAGATGAGATCCTCTGATACTATACATTCATATAAATCTTGGCTTAAATCTAAAGACTTGCTTGATAAATATTAATTGTTGGTAGTATGTATAACTTTGATGTACTGATTAGCTGTGGACCTATGTGAATAGCTATTTGTTTGTTTTATAATTCTTAATTGGACTTAATTGTAATTATATAAAGTGGTGATTTGCTGTCTTGGTTTTGTCTGAAGAAGTTAGAGCATTGACTCTGACGAAAGCGCTCACAATAAACAGTGTTGTGTGGTGTACCTACAGCCTGCTAGCTTTTTTGTTGTGTTTCATGTCTGCGTAGGGATCAATGTATTTTAGGCTAGTCACACTCAATACATTTCAAATGGCTTACTTTGGCAATCCTGCTGATGTCATTCATTGTGAAATACACCTTTGGGGAAGGAGTTCTCCAGTAATCCCCATGGTGCGTCTTATAACAGCTCCATGCTGTAGTGTGATATAAACCTCTGTTAGGGGTTCTATACCCACACATGTTAGTTGTGGATGTTTTGTGTGTGTGTCACTGTTACAGTTCGAATGTCCCAGTTTGGCAATCCTGCTGATGTCATCCAATGTGAGATACACCTTTGGGGCAGAAGTATTCCAGTAATCTGTTTGGTCCATACTATGACTGTGTAGTGCTGTAGTGTAATAAACTAGTTAGTTAAAAGTTCTACTCTCAGACATGACAGGTGTGTGTGAGTTTGTAACTCGTATCCTCTGTGGAGGAGGTTGTGAGTGTGTGGCCAATGTAACGTTGATTTTGCATATTTCTTATATGGTGGCCCTACTATATATCACTATGCCCACCATACAGGGATAACAGATGTGAAAAAGCTGAGAGTCTGTGGTGCAAAGCCATACCCATACATGTGACATCAAGGCCAGGCAATCACAGTTAGCAACCCCAGTAGTACCCAGAGCACACTCTCAACCAATGTCTCATACACACACACACATGCCTATTCAAATATGTGGGCAGTACACTGCTTAATGGCCACTGATGATAACTATGTGGTGATAGCAGTGGGCTATAGAGGGCATGGCACTCTGTCCATCTGTCCAATATGCACGTACATGCAGACAGTGCACATTTCCCATGTTCTCCAATGGACACCTGAAACACCTGTGGTGCCATCACATGTGACCCACAAAGGACATACCATGCTTGACAACATGCCCTGTATTAACAGATGCCACTGACACCAGGGAATGCCATTAGCATGCTATCAATGTAGGTGCAGGGTAAACCTGTGGTCCATTATCAGTTCCCGCCACAGGTGGGCAAGTCTGGCACATCTGATGATAATCTGTGTTCACAACATGGGCCAGACAGCCCAGGTACAGTTCCACATATCACTGTACATGCATGTGGAAGATGTGCACATCCCAGACACTGTCCATGTCATGGACTAAGGAACAAATACATGGCAAGCGATGCACAGCAGTGGCCACACACAACAGTCACCAAGGTGACTGGATGGGGGATACAATTCCCACCTGTGTGGGCAACTGCAGACACTACAGCCCTGAGCCACAATGCAGACCATTGTCATGTGAGCTGATGCCAAGGTATACCCATTGCCTAGCCTTGTACATTCATTTGGCACAGTTGACCACCACACACCTGTACAGACATGCACCCATGCATGTCAGTACTGGCACCCTGTGTGTTTCTGTGTGTGTTATATGGTGTGTATGTTCACATCCACATTCCCTACAACCCCCATGGGCATACTGAAGCATGCTGTCTGCCATATGACCCGTGTGGTGCATGTGATACCTGCACAGTGATGTGTTGTGGCAATCCCACTACTGATGAGTTGTAATCCTGGACCTGCCAAGTGTGTCAATGTGTATGCATCCCTGTAAGAGTGTGGCTGTGTTGATGCTGGCATCTGTTCATGTGGACAGGCATGTGTATGTCACCTACCATATAGCTACCGTATCCCTGTTGCAGATGTCACTCACCATCACATATATGTTCTGAGGGTCCACAACAGGTAAACCATGTGGTGCATCCAGTAACAGCATAGAACTGTGATAGCACTACATAGTCATCAGGGTTTTGATACCCTGTGCTGGTAGGTGTGTGACACAAACATGCTTACGTTTTACTCCTCCCACCCCTCCCTGACTTGTCGTTGCCTCTGTCTGCCTCTCCCACGCCCTCTCTGGTGGATGTGTAGACCTACACGTGCTTTACTTAGGCAGCAGCATGTCTATTTTAAGTAATGATCATGATCAGCTGATGGCCTCTGCATGAATTGCAGCCCTCCCTTAGCTGATTGCATGTGGGACAGCTGTGGTAACATTCCCATAGCCAGTTGCATGAAAACACACTCCAATATCTAGGAACATCATGTTGGTGTTGGCTCTTTTCATTCACTGTGAGCAGGAACTAGATCAGTTGTTTGGCAAACAGCATCTCAGATGGATTGGGGATTTACCTCTAACAACATACTCTGTGAAAACAGGGAAACACATAGGAGGGGGATGTTCCTGACCTGACTACATACTGTAAGTGCTGCTATACTGCATTTGGAGTAATGTTGGTTTAACAGTGTGTGTGTGTGGATAAGGCTGTCCTACATGTCTCAATACCTGCCATGTCAGTGCCATGTTTATGAAGAATCCCCATCTGCAGAGTCATCTGCAGACAGGGCAGTGTGTTGTGCCTTTGGTTTCATGTGTTACCCAAGGAGCATCTGTATGTGGACTGCAGAAGGAAATGTGAGGATTGCAGTCTGTAGCTGGTGAAAGCTGTGACAGTTACTGGTTTCGTATCCCTCATAGGACATATGTTGCAACAAACC
Source organism: Protopterus annectens (assembly GCF_019279795.1). Classification (NCBI taxonomy): domain Eukaryota; kingdom Metazoa; phylum Chordata; order Ceratodontiformes; family Protopteridae; genus Protopterus; species Protopterus annectens. The sequence continues at coordinate 1,012,228,184 of NC_056727.1, read as the reverse complement.
CTGTTACAACAGTAAATGTATGAGGTTATCACAGCAACATGTCAGTACTGGCCCTGTGTATGTGCTTCCCACCACAACTCTAACAAGCTTTGTACATATGTCATGCATGAAGTGGTGCATATGTGCTGTACACCATAATTAGTGTCATCATATCTGAAAACAAGCCAGTGAGTTATCAGACTGCTACACATGTTATGTACAGTAGGGGTTATATTTGATGACATAACCTGGACATTCTGTGGATGTTTGTACAGTACTGAGGTCTGTGTACTTATGGTGAATGTCGACAGTGTGTGTATTGTTAATATGTACTTTAGCCTGTGTACAGACTATGGAAGATGTCATTGTTCTAGGTCCCATCCTATCTGATGTTACATACTGCTCCACTGTATGGTACCTTATTGGCATACATGTTTGTAGGGCCATACACACACATGTACCATACCACAGACAACCATCAAACTAAACTGTCTAGCAGCTCAGTATATGTAGGGTCAGTCTGTGAGTGGCACATATGAGGATGGTATCAAACAGATAGTCCATATACTGTAATATTATGCTATCTTAACATCTATGGCTGTGGCTGTGATCACATTGGTTGTGGTTATGCACTTTCACACAGGTGTATCTTACCCTGTGCTGTGACATGCCTGTAGAGCCTGCTATATATGCAGGTACATGTGCATTCCCCCATAGGAGATGTAGGCCAGTGTTGAGCCAGTCTGCCTGTAGCCTGCACAGTGCATTGTTACATGCCCAGCAGCTTAGTGTTCTTACCCAGTGAGATGTCATGTACAGATACTTCCCAGATGTACTGCTGCCGGGCCACCCTTAACAGTCATGTATATCAGACAGAGCAGTGGGATGCTGTGCAGATATATGTCAATATCTAGTGGGTAGTATGTGGCCATGGCACCCCTGTACCAGCGGTTATTATGTGTCTGGCCAGACAGGGGTGTGTGAATGCATAACCTATGGTGGCAAATGTATACCAGTCATTATGTGTTATACCCATCTACATGGCTGTCTACATCCATATTGTCAGGCATGGTACCCATGATGTGCACTGGACTGTACAGAGTGTGTCAGAATGTCCACATATATTGGTCAATATCTCTGCTGCAGTCCACATGGGCATTATGTGCTAGCAGCGGTACTTTACTATGATGTCTTTAGGATGTCTGTCAGTAGACAATGACACATGTTATAGGCAGATGTGACCTCCCACACACACCATGTCTGTAAAGACAATCCCAATGACTGTAGCAATAGTCTACTAATATATATATACATACCTGACATCCCCTTGCACTACAACATTGGGAATATACAGGCTGGAGTAGGGCTACACTCCATGTCCAGGACATATGGTGGAAATATATGTACATATAATTATCCAGATAGCCATAAATATATATATATATATATATATATATATATATATATATATATATATATATATATATATACATATATATATATATATATCTATAATTATTCATGTGTAGCACTTTAGCACTTCCAATTACCACTGTCATGGCAACCACCTACTATAAATCCCTACATCATGTGGGCGTGGTCCCTTTACATTTCCTGTGTGATGGACATCCTTCCTGCTTGTGGGCATCAGTGTTACAGACAACAGGTAGCAATACCTTTTACAGGAGAACCAGCACACTCAGGGCAGCTACATAGTTGTAGGATGTTCAGGAACTACAGACAGAGTGTGAGTAGAGTTGTGTTATGCTTTGTATAGTACTGGTGCTACAGGGTTTGTGTGTGTGTACATGCTAGTTTACCTTGGAATGCAGTCTGTCTGCTCTCAACTGTGGGCCTATCCTCTTGGTGGCCAGAGGTGGGCCTATTATGTTTTGTCTGTCCGCCACACAAGTCCTGTGTCAGATATTTCACTGGCAGTGTGGGTGTTGAGTGCTATCAGTACATGGCTACATCCATTTCTGTTTCAAACCTCAATTCCCTGACTGAGGATATGTTACATACTATCCAAATAATTGTAGCAAACTGGTGAAAATACAAACTCACCAGTAGGACTAGTAGACACAAGTTTATTTTTCAGGTTAAGTGCTTTCATCAAAGTAAAATTTACTTCCTCAGAACAATATACAAACAGTCATGTGGATTTAAATATATTACACTGTCACAGGATAGGTGAGAAATCCCACCAGTCAAACAAAAGATCTCTTGAATAAATTAACATCTTAAAGGCATACATTATAAACACTAAAAATACAATAAAATACATTTCTGTAAAAAAATATGTTAAAATTAAACCCTTTCCGCTTTTTGTTTTAAAGCAGGCAAGATAGATATAAAACCATTTAATCCTGGACACAGATTAGCTGCCAAATGAAGCTGCCACATCAGTGCCCTCTTGTTTAAAGTGTGTTTCCAGTTGCCACCCCTAGGGTTTATTTCAATGATATCTAATATCCCAAACTTAAATCCAGAGAAATTAACACATATTTTACTATGCCTAAATAAAGCATTGGTTTCTTTTGAATTCTTAATGTCATATAAGTGTTCATATATCCTGGATCTGAGAGCCCTCTCAGTTTTCCCAACATAAAACCCCTGGCAGGAATTATACTTTGCCAGATAAACTATTTTGCTAGTCTGACAGTTACCTTTTTTGAAAAATACTGTGTCCTGGTTGATATTATCAAATTTCAAACTAACAGCCGATAGTATATATCTACATTGTGTGCAAAAACCACAGACTTTAGTGAATTCATTCATTTTTTCACTACTATTGTTCATGTTACCCTCCAAGGTAAGTTTCAAGTTGCGGCCCACTTTAGTACAAAAAATAGGCTGTTCACCCACTGCTTGTAAAATATTAGGGTCACCCCTAAAAATGTTCCACTTCTTACAAAGTATATTTCTGATGTCATTATAACGTGTACTATATTGCACCACACATGCTTGGGAGAAGTTATGGGTAGAACTCTCTGTTGTTTCACAATTTTTGGTTTTAGAAAGACCTCTACCTAGTAGAGGTTCATATTTAGAACCCCACTCTCTCAAAACCTCTTGTAAAATACCCTCTACAAATTCTAGTGGATAATCTCTCTCCAGAAACATGTTCCTCAGGTCACTGAATTCCTTAGTGACGTCCTCAAGATGGGAAGTCATTCTAGAAATTCTGATTGCCTGTCCCTTGACAATACTTTTTTTCTGGTATAGTCGGTGGTGACTTAGGAAATGGAGGTAGGAATTACAAAAAGTTTTCTTTCTATACACCTTGGATCTAAAACAACACACATCTTTAATGATGGTGGTATCAAAATAGTGAATTTCTTTCTCATTACACTCATAGGTAAATTTCAAATAATGGGTAGTGCCATTTAGATATTCAACAAAACCAGCAATACTTTCCTTGGTACCCTTCCATAAAATAAAAATATTGTCCAGGTACCTGCTGTAAAAGAAAAAAAAAACAAATGAAACCTACTTTCAAAAATAAACTCTTTCTCCCACCCTAATAAAACAAGGTTTGCTTAAACGGAGGCACAAGCTGCCCCCATAGCAGCTCCTTTGGTTTGTTGGAAATATTGCCCTTCAAAAAAAAAATACATTTGTTATCTAAAATCAAGGCCATAATTTCACAATTTCTGGAGATAAACTAGAATGATCAAACAGCATGTTTTCAAAATAATCCAAACCTTCCTCTCTAGGAATACAGGAGAATAAATCTTGTACATCTATTGTCACAAAAATCAGATCAGGATTCCATAAATCTTGCTTAATCTGTCCCAGAAAGTCCCAAGAATCTTTCACAAGATGTGACATACGCTCAACTACATGCTTAACCATCTGATCCACAAAGACTGCCAAATTGTGTGTTTTAGAACCCCCTGCTGCCACAATATGCCTAAATGGGGGTGTCAAAATATCTTTGTGGATCTTAGGGATGCCAAATATACTTGGTACCTTGGGAAAATTATTTAATAGAAAAGAGTAAACTTCCTGACTGATCCTTTGTTCTAGTAAATATTCTTCCAAAAACCCATCAATACGCCGATAGGAAATATTAAACTGATTCTTGGATACCTGCAAATAGCTTTCCTCCTGAAACAAAATACCTTGAATAAGATTTTTATAGTCTGCACTGTTGAAAATTACGACCTCCCCCTCCCTTGTCTGGGGTCATTATGCGGATACTTCTGTCATGTTTTAAAGAAAAAAGTAGTTCTTTCTCTTTAGAACTCAAATTAAAGTAGTACCTGTTATTAGCCCAAAGTTGGTACAACTCTTGTTTAACCACATTCTCAAAACTAGCTACCAAAGGGTGCAAGGGAGGGTTGAACACCACACTACTTTTTCTCAAGGCCATAGATTTATGCTCATTATTACCAATATTGTTTTTAGGAAACAGCAATCGAAAATTAATTTTCCTAGTAAACAGGTGACTATCAAGTAATATTTCCGCTATATCTGGTGTCTTAGAAGGAACAATTTTGCATACTATCCTGTAACACCAGCAACTTGCTTAGTGTATGGCAACAGTTTTCCACATATGTGCCTGTGTTCCAGCCTCAGTCCTCCACCTACATACCAAGCTTTGCACATATGACATGCTGTTGGGGGGTTTTCTGTAGTGGGCTGTGAGTGTATCACACTGCCATTGCTGCCATCAGTCCACTGCTGATGTATCCTCCACACATACGGTGGGGCTGGGACCATATATGTGTGGGCGTCACCTACACAATACATGTGTGCCCTTATGCACTCCAGAGTCCAGTGTATGTGACAGTGGTGTATGGCCCTGTATTATTGAGTCTGGGGGGGGGCATAAATGACCTAGGCTGTTACAAAATGTGGGGGTATCAGGGTGAGCTGCCTTAAGTTATCTGGATGTACAGTACTGTATACTTCACCTATATTTACATTACTTACATAAATTGGGTTAATGCAAGCCTACTGCCTCCTTCCATACAAACTGTTCTGTTTGTCAGTGTGCTTGTGATCGTGTCAGTTATGCCTTGTTATGTAACAGTTACAACCCACTTGGTCATATGACGTCTTTACCACTTAGTGATTTTGTACAGAGTGTAGATAGAGGCTGCTGAACTATACACCTGCATTACATACTGTTGATTGTTTGGTATCCTGTGGCCCAGTCTGTCTACACTATTGTACAATTTGAACGGCGGCTTGGCCTGGACAGCAACAGCTGTGAACCTTTCCAGACTACTGTATTAGTATAACTGTTTCACAGTTGTATTACTCTGTTTATATGGATGTCAGTGTCTGAACAGCTATATGACATGGCATATAGAACTATAATAGTACACAATTAAAGATTTTCCATTTCTGCAAACCTGTGTGTGGTGTTTTTTTCCTATGACCTTTCTGTGGGTATCTGTTGCAGGTAACAATTGTCATTTGTATGGGTGGCCCATACAGTGTCCAGTTGTTCAGGTGTTAACTGTAGGCATAGTGGCTGTTCCATATTGTGTGCACCTTCTACATACATATCTTACTGTACATATATCTGCGTGTGTATGTGTACTCACATGTATATCTATATATATATATGTGTATATGTGTATATATATGTATATATATATATATATATATATATATATATATATATATATATATATATATATATATATATATATATATATATATAGGACTGCTGAATGAAAGTTCAACAGCCCGAATCCACTATCACCGAACACACCTTAACGAAAGCGCTTTCACCGAAAAAGCACTTTTGCTAAAGTAAGTTAAAAAAAAAAAAAAAAACATTAAATCTACTTTTACACGGGGGGCAAGCCCCCCTGCACCCCCTATGTGGGGGGCTGTGCCCCCCACACCCCCCCTACTTTAATATTCTCACTCTGAGATTGCATTACAGTGGGGAAAGGGGAATTTTCCCTTATCCACACCGTAGTACGACTGGCACAACAGGCATACTTATGCAAAAATGTTGCTTTGGTGAAAAGCATTTTCGCGTTAGTATGCTCACCCATTCGCGATTCGGTAAAAATCGTTTGCGCACGAGTCCTAGACCTGGATATATCTAAATATATATATATATATATATATATATATATATATATATATATATGTAGCTGCATATCTGTGTCTGTGTATCTGTATCCTGGGGATGTTGATGGCTTCCACATTTTACATTTCCTATGGCAGGCAGACTGTACTGCATGATATGTTACCAATACCAGCCTAACATCATACAGGTGGAATGTAGTACTGCTAACATCTTGTGCCCATGTCGTGTCAGGTCCTGGTTATGGGATCTGCAACACTTGGTAGTGTATTGCAGGGTGGATGTGTTTGGCTGTGGGGGGTGGGATGCGTATTCGTACAAGATGTATAGTGTGTGGGGCCTCACAAAACCATTAACAGTGCATGTGGACATATGTGTTTTTGTTAATCTGCCATTGCTATGTACAGATGTATGGCCATATATACCTATATAGATATAGATATCTACATATAAATATATATATATATATATATATATATATATATATATATATAAAACTATGTCCATATATACCTACATAGATATATATCTACGTACACATATGTAACTTCCTGTGTATATGTAGACATATAGGTATAGACACATATATGTGTTGATGTAGGCATTTGCATGTATAGATTTTCATATATATTACTATATATGTATATATTTTTATAAATATATATATCTACATATATAGATATGTTGTAGCTGTTTAGATAGTAATATATTTACGCACACATAAATATAGATGTTGGTATACATTCTCTGTACTGTTGCAAGACTGGACTGGATGATATGTTTCTGAAAACATCAGATTTGTTGATATCTGGCATAGCTTAGTGGTAAATCACTTTGTGTGTGGTGTGCATGGTCCTGGGTTCGAGCCTTGCAGAGGCTGTTTATTTTGTTACTGGGCGGAACTCAGGCTATTGGATACAGAGTGATTAAGGCACTTTAAAGCAGTTGTAAGCAGGTTTGTGTGGAGGTAAACTGCTAACTTCCAGTTACAGTTTCTTACACTCAGCTTCTATGTTGCTTAGCCAGTATAGGCATTGCTTACCCCCACACAAACAGGTTAAACCCACTTACTGCTGCTTAAAAGTGTGTACTCCCACTTAACCCCGGCTAATTTCTTTAAAAGAAAAGAAAAAGGGGTTGATAGGAAAGTGGTGAAAAAAGGGGTACAAAGAGGGAAAGACAGTATGGAAAATAGCCAGGGATGTGCAGGAAGGGTGTAGGGAAGGTCCTTAGCTGCCCATTTCCTCTACAGCAACAGCTGTGCATATACACTGAATTTGGATGTAGATTTGGACACTCAAACCCCTGGGTGGGGGTGAGGACATAAATAATAAGTTGTGATGCCAATTAGACCGGATTACATGTGTCCAGTGGACAAGTGTGTGTGTAATGGACAGCTATGTATGGGGCGAGATTTTTTTGTGGGAACAGATTGCCCTTTTTTTCTTTTTCAGTGTGAGAGTGGGATATTGGGGAGGGGTAGTAGGTATATTTTGGGAGATAGGTTGGGATATGTTTAGGGACAAGGCAAACAAGACACATACAGGGGCGGTATATGACACATGTGGAGGGTAAACACCTTGGACGAGGATGGGGTGTTTGGAAGTTGCAAGCCCATGTGCCCCCAAATGGAAACAGTGGGACTGACATCCCACCCATGGGCAGTCACCACTGCACCTTCACAACCCCAAAGGTGGCTGTGCTGGAGGCTGGGCAGGAGGAGAAGGCTCACCCTCTAATTGAGCCACATGGCCCTCAAGCTGATGTAGCTGGTTTCAAAACTCCCTGTTGAGCTCCCTACGCACCATGGCCTGGACCTGATGGTGGGTGACAGATACCTCTCTGCCTCCACTCCCGGAGGGGGCAAGCCTCATCCCCTGTGGCAGTTCCACCTGTAGGTGGTGCAGGGACAACGGAGGAGAAGGTCCTAGGCTGGGCCCCAGACGTGCTGGTGCCCAGTGCCATGGCCAGCAGGGGTGGGACAGGTGGGTCCGCTGGGACCGGCCTTCCCATATGAGCTATGGTGTTGCAGTTTTAAGAAAGATATCATTAGACATAGTCAACAGCATTCAGGATTAGTTATAACAGCATGCATAGGTATTCCCATTAACCCAAGACACCAGTTTACAACAGTTGCAGATCAAGCAGAACACATGCATATATGGTACAACAGTGGCCATTACATCAGCATGCAAATTTCATTGATGGCAACAGGCCACCAATATGGGAGTATTTTAACATGGCACATGCATAGAACCAAATGTGAATATTTATAAACCAATAGGACATATGTCCCAGCAAAAGTTTGGTGTGTACACGTACCCATTGAGGTGTGTAATAAGGTTATTGTTGCACGTATGGAGGGGGTGAGAAAGAGAGGTCAATTAACAACTAATATATCCCAGTAGTTTTCACAACTTCCTTATTCACTGCAGTGATCTGTCCCTTACATTTATTATTACACTACGCAATGTCCTTACTTTGTACAATGGTATGTTTGTAGATTAGTATATGCGTGGACTGTGTCTTATGTATAGTCTACACCTCTTACCTGTTATACCTGTTGAGAAAATCATTGTCAACACTACCTGACAATGTCTACACATACTCTCAGATTCCATGCTTGTAGACAAGTATATACATGACCTGTGCTGTATCTACAGTCTACACCTCTTACCTGTTATAGCTGTGGAGAAAATCTTTGTTAACACTACCTGACACATGATACACATACTTCCAGATTCCATGTTGCTGTTATACACATACCTAATAATCTGTTATTGCACACACTCTGGTCAAAGCGTGACATGATGCAGCTGTTAATGTGATGTATATTGAGAATTGCTGTCATACACTTTGGGTGAGATGCTACAATGACAGGTTTGTTTCCATATACATTCTCTTTTTATGTTCAGGTCTGACTATCAATTATAGGTCACTATAAGCTGCCTACATTTCTTGGATCATCACACTGATATGTCAGGGGAACAGCTTACTTGGCAGCAGATCTGGGCCATTTATCTGGACATGCTGGACAGATCAGAACAGTTGAGGGGTATGATTTAGCATACAGCTTACTACCTGAAGATTCTGCCACAGTCTGTACAGTTGATGGCTATGATTATGCTTACAGCGTACTATCTGAACATTCTAGCAAAGTCTGTACAGTTGTTGGGTCTAATTATGCATACAGCTTTTTATCTGAACATTCTCGCAAACTATGTACAGTTGTGGGGTATGATTATGCCTACAACTTACTACCACTCCTGGGATTCAAACCCCTGCTGTGCGTGGTAAAGATATTACAGTTGACATCACAGTACACTGTGCTATCAGGGAATTGGTATGAAGCACTTCAATAGATTCTGTCTAAGTCTCCCTCAGTTGTTCTATATGACTGAACTATTGGGACTTCCAACAGTGTTATACTGACCTTCCTACACATTTTAATGGCATTCAACAGTGTGGGTAACACTGCTTAATACAACAGTACTATTTATAGAATGCAACACTACAACAACATATGTCAGCAGGATGTACACAAGCACTCCAGGGGTTATACTTTTATTCACAAGATATTACAAATTTATTTCCACACAACCTATATGACAGTCTTCCTGCCATATTGTCTGGTTTATTCAGTACACCCCATACACAATACATTTTTATACTGGTACAACACTTTCCAGAACTGTTATATGTATTTGTTATGACAGTACATGCAGGAATATTACTAACCTGCCTCGCAATGCAGCCTTTGCAGCCTAGCAGCATGGGCTTGCTGGTTCGCAACCCACTCATCTGCAGCTGTCAGAGAAATACAGTGATATTTAGCCATTGCCTATCCATAGTATACACAAGCTAGGCAATCATTATCTATGTAGTAGACTGGGTATTTACTGCTGGGACATCGGCCATCTGCCTTGCTTCTTGGATGCACTGGTCCAAGAGATCACCCCTCTGCCACTTCAGGTCAGCATGATGATGCCTGACCTGCTCACCAGTCCGGGGGATACCAGTTGCACTGGTGAGGTCACGGGCGAGACTGTCCCAGGCCTCTACTTTATACTGAGAGCTCTGGTACTGGCCCTGCAGTAGTCTCTCCTCATGGTGTTTTACCAGGAGCCATACCATGAATCTGGACTCCTGGGTACCCCAGCACTGCAGTCTAAATCGAGTGCCTTCCCCAACCCCAGCCACTCTACCTACAGTAGGGAGCTGCAACCAGTTATGGGAGTTATTGGCGTTTTTGGGGTTTAAATACACCCGATTTCCCACACTTTCCTGTGATTGGATGATTTAGAAAAGGCTAAGCTATGTGGGCACACCTGCTTACCAAATGTTGGCATTGCTTAAAGGGGCATACCACTGGGCAGATTATGTTAGCCGGCCTACACATTGCTTACCCCAACTAAGCTGAGCTGTGCAATGTTTAGCATTGCTTAATATTTAACTTGCATTATATTTCCTTTTGGCATTGATTTATTATTTGTTACATGTTATATATGTGTCTTGTATCTGTGATTCATGTGTACATACACAGTATGGGGTCCTGGGGACTTCAACACTTTATTACAATAACACCTCACATCTGGCCTTACTGCAGTACTCCAGTTCACATATTTATGTTATGAAGTAGGTTATACAACATCGCACTGTACATAGATTCTTTTCACATGTTCAGTTTGATTTTCCTATGGTGAGGATTTGTTTGTTGAAACCTCAATCATATGTACTGCTATGATGGCTAAGTGGTTAACTACTGTGCTGTAGTGTACAGGGTCTTGGGTTAAAGACTTGCAGAGGTTGTTTATTTTGTTGCTGGGCAGAACATGGGGCATTGGATACAGAGTGGTTAAGGCACTTTAAAGCAGTTGTAAGTGGGTTTGCGCGGAGCTAAGCAGTACTTACTTCCAGTTACAGTTTCTTAGAGTCAGTTAGCTTCTACTTTGCTTAATCTGTGTAGGCAATGCTTACCCCATTGCAAATGCACTTCAACATGCTTATTAGTGCTTACATATGCTTACTACTGTTTATTTGTGCTTAAACCTGCTTGCTAGTGCCTTATTCATTATGACACTGACACTTCACGTGTGCATTTCCTGCAGTACTCCAGTTCATAAATATATGTTTTTAGTGGGTTTTGCAACAAAAATATTGGTTATAATGTGCTTTGCCATGTAAAATAAACTCTGCTACAGTGGGACTTGAACGGGGAATGCCTGCTTGTTAGGCGAATGCTCTGCCCACTACACTATTGCTGTGCTGCCTCATTCACATATATCTTCCTTGTTATCCTCTTCAGCCTTTTAAGCTGCTTTAACCATAGCTAAGCAATGGGCACATCCACACACCTACAGTTAGCTGTAGTCAGAGTTTAAAAAAACTAAATAAAAGGGTTTCTTTTTTCATTTATATGTACTGTTGCTGTTGTACACATGGGGGACTGTTGGTGGGGATATGAGGACACCTATGAGCTCGCTCGATCATTTCTTAACACCTTCTACTGTTCTACATTGCAGGCATGTGTTTATTCTGAGAGGTCTGCTCTCAGACATGCCCCCTGCACTCGTACATGCTCTGTGTAAGCCTAGGAGCTTGGGCAGCGCGCCTTGTTAATATGCATGGCATGCTGCCGTCCTGCTCCTAAATGGGCACTTACTTGCAGGACTCAGTTAGTCCTAAACAGAAGATTAGTGAATCCGGGGGACCGATTCACAAAAAGTACGACATAAACATAGACATGAAATCTATTGATATATATGTATGCAACAGCACTACATGCAGATACCCATAATGACCCCCACCACAAAGCATATACACGCATGTGCACAAGCATGCACACGTACACACAGAGACAGACAGATAGAATGACAGATGTGCACTCATGCATACACACACACATACACACACACACACACACACACACACACACACACACACACACACACACACACACACACACACACCACAATGCACAATGCTAAAACAATAATATCTATTGTTGTTTTTGCTGGTATATAACAGATTTTTATTTATTTTATTTTATTTTGACATTCCTTAACCAGGTATGCCTGACTGAGCATGGACCCATTTTCAGCAGTGGCCTGGAGAGAAAGCTCCAAAATGAACTGTTATAAAAGCAGAAAAAAATACATTCCTATAAAAATTTTACATACAGTACAAAATAGTTCAATTGGCCAGTAATGAAGTAAATAACTATTAAAGACATACAAGAAAATCTCAACAAAACATTACAGAAGAAAAGCAAATGGGCAAGCTCTGGAGTAAGGAAATACAAATAAATATAATAGAGTTAGGTAGGATTTTGGCAGGGCAAATCCATGAGTTCAGAAAAGACTCAGCTCTTTTGAAGTTGAGGGTATTCCTTATACTTCTGATGGACAGATGAAGTTTACTGCAAGCTACAGCAACAAAGTAGCTGTAGAGATGATGGTTTAATCTTCTTTTGGGTTTGTAGATTTCTAGACAGTGCTGTGGAGACAGTTATTTGCTATGTAGAAGGATATTAGGGATGAGATGGCAGGGCAGGCAGTAGGTAATGGAGTGAGTAAGGAGCATTTGAGTTAGTAAGAGCTGGTGAGGGAGTTCAAGCCAGTTTATGACTTTGAGAGAAAGGCAGTGATGTGAGGTGTATGGTTGGTTTACTGCAAACCTAGTGACTTTGTTATAGATGAGTTTGAGTTTAGACTTTAGAAAGGATTGTAGGTTGATAAAGATCTGTGATATAGTAGACTGTGAAGTAGACAGGCAAGGGAAAGTCTAGAGTCCTTAGTGAGAATTTTTTTGTTTCTACAGAGTAAGCCTAGTTTATGGAGAGTTTTTTTAATGCAATTTTGGACATGTAGATCGAATTTTAGTTGGTCATCAATGATAATGCCTAGGAAATTGGTGTGCATTTCTACATTTATTACAGTGTTGTAATGGGATGTGATAGTAAATGATGATTTAAGATGAGAATGAGATTTTGGGAGGAATAAGAGAAGTTAAATTTTTTGGGATTAAGAAGTTCATTGTCAGTTAACCACTGCTCAGCTTTTGGGTTAAGGTGTGAAAGTACACATATGCAGTATAATAGGATCAACCGCCATTTGTCATGGTGTCAGATTAGTAGGGATACTTTTTGTCACAATGAAATTATTTCACCCAGTAACTAAAATGGCTTAGTGAGGAGCATATTTTAGCTAGTAAATTGAAGTGAGTAATGAGAGGAATGAAATTTAAATATTTAATGAATTGTGCTGGGCACAACCACTTACATTGTCAGAAATCTGTCACTGTTGTGCATTGTAATGTTACAGATTTATGTTACTCACATGCACATACACACACACACACACACACACACACACACACACACACACACACACACACACACACACACAGAAACACGCACACTCACATACAAACACACACACACATGCACCCTATCTGTACACACACACACATACGCACGCACACACACACACACACACACACACACACACACACACACACACACACACACACACACACACACACACACACACACACACACACACACACACACACGCACGACATATTACCTCAAAGGCTATCACACTTATTATCATAAGCATAGTACTGCCTTCATTGCTGGCATTGTTGACATCGTCCTTTATCACTGTGCTGGTGACTATGGAATTAACAGTAATCCACCCACAAGGCACAGAGATGGGTACAATAGGAAGGGGTAGAGGTAGGCATTTGGTGTGGAGGTTAGAGTTGTGAGCTGTAGTTCACATGGTATAGGGCTTGATTCTCTCAGCCCACATTTGCCTACTGTGTGACTTTGAGTGATTTGCTTAACCAGCCATTGCTCCCAGGTAACTCCTGAAAAGGAATCGTGTCCAGTGGGTCCACCTAGTTAACAGATAGAATTATTATTGTTATTATTATTATATTCATGAGTATATTTCCACCTTCTTTTACAAGTCATGCTAAATGAATAGTTGGCTGAGGAAACTGCTAAGATATGCACAACTTGGGTCTGGTAGACTTTAGATAAAGTCCTTTAAAGCATGTGACTCTTTACTTTTCATATCCTTTTAGCACATTATCACCATATATTACAATATTGGGTCATTCCCTAAATCTTGAAAAACTGTAGCATTCATTGTTTTAACCAATCAAGGACTACCTCAGAAAGTTAGGTTTTGCAGGTTAAATGTTCATAGATTCATAGGTTGGTACTAGGCTATCAGCACTAGGGCCTATACAAGCCTAGCCATAACAGTTCCCCAGCTATTTCTACCCAGTACATTTACTTCCCTGGTCCCCTGTCTAGCAGAGTGACTGACATGATCCCTGAGGTGAATTTCCTATCTCCCATCCAGTCGTCAAGGTTCTTTTTGAAGAGGGCCAAAGAGGCACTCTGTTTGACATGTATGGAGAGTCTATTCCAGAGTAGGGGGAGTCTCTTGGACAGGAACTTATCCCTCCAGCATGTTTTGTTCATTGCGATGACCAGATTTAGATCCCTGGAGGGCTTGGCTCTGAGGGACTGGGTTTTCCTTAAGTGTAGCATGTCCAGCAGCTCTGGGTTTGACATGGCCTTGTATGTTAGGCAGAGATCACCTCTGATTAGACGATATGTGACAGAGTATAGCTGGAGTTTTTTTAGATGGTCAGCAAAAGGCATCTACTTTAGGCATGTAGTTCTTTTAGTGAGGTATTTCTGCGGCCTTTCCAACTGTTGCAGATGTCTTGTGAGGTACATACCAAACGGGAATTTGTTCATAGGTTTAGGTTCATAGGTTAGTACTAGGCTAACTGCCCTTGCAAGCCATTTTAAACCTAGCCAATTATCGCTTGTGAGACTCAAACACTGCACCTTGTGTTTGTAAGGCAAACACCTTAACCATTAGGCCACCATCCCAACCCTTTTTGGGTTGTACTCTATAATGGGTCTAATGAGGGAAGAGTACAGTGGGACAATGACCTCCTTTTTTCTGGATGAAAAGCCCTTAGTGATGAGATGTGCCACATAGAAGGATTTCCTGACTGTTGTGGCAATGTGGTTATCAAAGGTGAGACCACTGTCCACCTGTGTCCCTAAGTCCCTTATCACGCTTTCAGTGTTTAGTGTACTGCCACTTATGTGGTAATTCATGGGTACATCGTTTTTCCCAAAGGGGATAACTATACATTTCTTGGCATTGAGCTTGATCCCATGGCTATGGCACCAAGCATCTGTTTCTATAAGGCTCTTTTGTAGAATATCCACATCACTTGGGGATTTGATAATGGCTCCCAGTTTACAGTTATCTGCAAACTTTGTTAGCCAGAGTCCCTTGGTATTGGCTTGTACTTCAGAGAAGTAGATGCCAAACAAGAGTGGTCCCAAGTCTGAACCCTGTGGTACTCCACTTGTCACTTTTCTGGAGCTGGATTTGGTGTTGGCTACTTTTACAGTGTGGGTTCTGTCACTAAGCCAGTTTGTGGCCCATTGAATGACATAAGGACTAATGCCCAGCTTAGTAAGTTTATCTATGGTTCTAGAGTGGGGGATGGTGTTGAAGGCTTTGGCGAGGTCCAGGTAGGCTGTGTGGACCATCTTACCCTTGTGCATGGCTCTGGAGACTGATTTGAAGAAGTCAATCAGGTTGACGAGATAAGATCGGCCCTTCACAAAACCAAACTGGGTGGAGTCCAGTGTTTGAAGGTTGCCAATGTATTTGTTTATAAGTTCCATGATAATGCATTCCATGACTTTGCAGATCAGGCTCAACAGGCTGATGGGACGATAGTTCCTGGGGTCCAAGGTGGATTCCCCCCCTTGTTGAGTGGGATAACTGTAGCTGTGCACCACTCACTGGGCATGAAGCCTGAGGTGAGGCTATGATTAAACATGACACTTAGGTGAGGTGCCAGTTCATTTTATAGTTCATGCAGTACATAGCTCGGGATGTCGTCTGGTCCCATGGATGCTGTATTCTTAGCTTTGGAGAATGTGTTTTTTACCTGTGTGGCTGTGATTGCCAGTATTTGTCAATAATTGGTATTGAGATGGGCCCTTTAGGGGGTGAGAAGGGGGTGAAGATGGCACTGAATCGATCAGCCAGGATACTGGGAATATCCTTGGGATCAGCATATTTAGTGCCATTCTGTTGTAGCTCAGAGCAGATCTGAGCATTACCATTTAGTTTCTTGACATAGCTATAGAATGCTTTATGGCTGTCCTTAGAATCTTTGACAATTTTATTTTCATAACTAGCTTAGGAGGATTTTATGAAGGATCTCAGCTTTTTACTGAAGCTGGTAAGGGAGTTTTTTGTATCCTGGGATTTTCCTCTTTTCTGCAACAATTTCTTCCTTCTGTTGTATAACTTGTTTATGGCAGGGGACAACCAGATTGGCTTCCTTTTTTTGGAGGAGAGCATCTTGGTTCTATTTGGAATGGCACGATTTATGCACATGTGGATATGCTCGTACAATGCCTTAGTGTAGGATTCGGCAGTCGAACTTTCAGTTCCCTTCTGCATGGGTGTCGTGAAGTTTGTCACTTCTGACTTGAGTAGCATGAAGTTGGCTTTGGAGAAGTTTTTTATGGAGGTTCCCTACTGGGGGCGGGGGTGGGGGTTGGATGTGGACATCAAGGGTGATTAGCTTATGGTCAGACCTGACCAACGAGGGGGTGACCACTGGTGTGGAGTATTGATCTCCCATGTTGGTAATGACCAGGTCAAGGATATTTGAGCCCCTGGTGGGACTATGGATTAATTGATCCAGGGCATTGGAATTTATGAATTCCAAGAACCATTGGGCAAAGGTGTTGGTATCTGAGTAGTTTTGCCAATTAATGGCAGGATAGTTGAAATCACCCAGTATTAGGTTGCATCTTAATATTTTCAAGTATGTTTAGAAAGGTGTAGTGAGAATCTTGGGGCATGGTGGAGGATCTGTAGCAAGCTACAATTTAGATTGCAGTCTTACCTAGTGTTGGTTGCACCTGTAGTATTTCATATGCATTGTATTGGGCAACTAGCCTAGAGGTGTGAATATCCTTGATGAATATGGAAAATCCACCACCTTTAGTGTTTCAGTCATGGTTTGTTGGCCGAAAAGTGTGGTAAGAGTTGTAGCCTGGTATTGCGGGGGTACTGTCTGGAGCCTTGAACCAGGTCTCAGTTACTGCATAGATATCAATGTTCTCCATTTGAGTTGAGAGAGCTTGTCAATAATCCCAGCATGATGAGTAGTGGCAAATGCCTTGGCAAGGACCTGATAAGCAGTCTGGACTGCATGTCCTTTAACCATGGCCATATAACTATTTCAAAGAATTCAACCAGGTTGAGAATTCATGACCTGCCTTTTACAAAGCTGAACTGGGTAGTTCAGTTAGAATACATTTGATAGCTTGCAAGTAATGCTAGTGAGACTAATAATCCTGTAATTCCCAGTGTAAGCAAATGGACCACTTTTGTGCAAGGGTACCACAACTGACATCTCCTACATCTCAAGGACATAGTCAGCTAAGAGACTCAGGTTGAATAGCTAATAGATAGGTTTTGCTAGGTAGAAGTTTTTGCTTCTCAGCAGACATCCAGGTGTAATGTCAAGACCTATGGAAGCAGCATTTTTAATTTTGGAAAGTTCAAAAAGAAACTGGTGTAAATTGTTCTCAAACAAAGGTGGGACTTGCAATAAAGGGGGCAGAGAGGTGGGTGGGTGCAGTGAAGTTAGAAAAGAATATGTCCACAAGAATATTATTAACATCCATTGAGTTAAATATAATGGTATCATTAGAGGTTTCTTCAGTAAAAGATTTATAAAAATCATTACTTGTGTTCTTCCTCTAGATTTAGCTAATCTTCCTACATACGTCATTTCAATGTGATTTATTTTCACATTAAATTTCATGAGTAGTTGATATGAGCTGTTATATTCTCTGCTAAATGAAAACTGACTCTAGTGTAACATACTAACAGATCCTTCAGTTTTATGCCAGGCCATAACCTCATCATCTGAAGGTCGAGACTCACATATTCAAACACTCACACACACACACACACGCACACACGCACACACACACACACACACACACACACACACACACACACACACACACACACACACACACACACACACACACACACACACAGTCTTTGAGGTATAGATGTCATACTAAGCATCTGAGCTGCATGCATTTTTATCCTGCACTGACATTTTCAAGTATCTTTTTCAGCAAATTAGAAAAAAAATGCTCTACCTCATTTTCTAATCACACCTGGATATTAAAGAACTGTATGAAACATTATTAAATATCTCCCCAAAAAGCATTCCTGTTAGTGTAGAAGTTCAAGTAGGTGGTTACTTTATCTCTGTGTTCCACTGTCTTTGTGTTTACTATACACATACCTCTCAACCTCTTAGAATGAGAAATCTGGACAGCCCCTAAAATAATGGGGAGTCAAAGGCCCAAAATATAGACAGATTTTAAATATTGTTTTGTAAACTTAGAAAGTTGCTAGAATAACATGATTTGTCTTTGCATGCATTTTTTGAAGTATATGATGTCTGAAACTCAAATGTATAACATTTAGCGACTTCAGTCCTCAGTGACTTTCCATAAAAAAACACACATTTTATGAGGAACAGACTAAAAAAAAAAATTAGGAAACAAATCTGGACATTCTGTGAAAATCTGGCCAGTTCAGAAATATGACTATATAAGAAAGTAACACTGAGAATTTGCTGCAAGAAGATCAGTCAGAAGAATTGACAGAGATGCAAAATTAATTATCTGACTGGTGCACTAAAACTAAAGACTGCCTTAGAGTATAGTGTAGTGTCTACTGAAATATTTAAATCACACTTACTCTGGTGATGATACAAGTAGGTTAGAAAGTGCTTCCTAGTAAATATAACATAACAATAACAAATGCAAACGTCAGTTACAGAGAGATGACAGACCTGGAGCTCTATGTTAGTTGTATAATGTGATCTAGCGAAGGTACGAGAGGTTTTGTCTTGCTACGTTCCTGTCTTTTGAGTGTGAGCCATGATAACTTCATGTTGTTGGCTTCACCTCACTGTTACTTTGGCAGGAGCATTTCAACAAAGAGGAGTTATTGCTGCTGCCGAAGTGACCATCAGGTAAGTCAGTGCCATTTTCTTCACTTTCTTTCTTCTGTGTCCCTGATTCTTTATATATATATATATATCTTACAATCAAAATGTGGAATGGCAGTTTTACAACTGCCACTTGTCTGAAATTGCGCACTCAAGGTTTGCAATGCCAGATTGCAATAATTATGAACCACAATAATGAATGTAGAGCTGCATTCGTTATTATGAGTTTGTCATTGTGAATGTAGATCTCGGTACAATGGGGAGTGGGGAATTTCCCATTTTCCGCACTGGAATGTGATCTTGAAGTTGGCATATTTAAGTTGCAGGGGGTGTGGGGGGGTGCAGACCCCCACATGGGGGGGCAAGCCCCCCCTGCAAAACATTGATGCGAATACTGACTTTTGATTCCAAAAGTTCAATGTTGTGAATGGGAGTGTTGTGGTGATGATTTCCGACTTTATGAAAGGATCAGTGAGTACATTTTCGTATTTTCGGTTCAGCATTGTGCATAAACACACAATTGCTGTTCTGAATTTTGAAAGTAAACCTATATATATATATATATATATATATATATATATATATATATATATATATATATATATATATATATCAAGTAAAAATTTAATAAGAAATCCTTATCCTTCAGCAGCATTCAGTCAGGAGAAAAGGTTACTCAAGCAGTTCACTGGATCAAGCCGCTTGCTCACTTCTACAACAGCCATATATCTTAACTGTCTCTAAGTTCCAGGGATGTCCCTTATTTTATTCACATTTTAGCTTTGTCTCTCTCAGCATCTCCTAAGGATGGCTACTTCTGGAGAAAATGCAGTGAATTACACTTAATAAATGTAATAGTCAGAGTTACATCATTCCTTTATTTCAGAAAATGTATATTAATTCACTTTCTATTATTCTGTCAATGTTTCAAGTTATCAGCACTAATATTTCAATAACTGTCTCTGCCTGCCCCTGATTATTTCTGGATTTATCTTACTCTGTTGACGTTTTCTCTGATTGTTTGAAAGCTATGACAACATCCTTTCTCTTGGGTTAGGGTTTTTTTCTTTCACTCCCCTCTCAAACCCCAGCTCCCACAATAGGCAGTTAAGCATCAATGCAAATCAAACACACTGTCCTACATTTCCTCCCCACTATACAAACCAACACTGTAATTAGTAGGCACTGAGAACCTCAAATTTACTCTTTCATCAGTTATGCAGGAGTTCTTTTTAACAAAAACATTATTTTCTTTACCTTCTTCCATCATCTTCAGTCTGGCTCCCACCCTGCAATTCAGGCACACCCCTCCCTGCTCTCAGTCATAGAAAAAAAATGATAAGTAAGCATCAGCACTTCTAATCCTGTGCCCTCATTCAGCATTTCAGCATTGTATGTAGCTATCTATATACATCTCTCTCTCTCTCTCTCTATATATATATATATATATATATATATATATATATATATATATATATATATATATATATATATATATACACACACACACACACACACACACACACATGCACACCCATGCAGGAAGCACAGGAAGTAGGCTACATTGCAAGATCTGAGGGACAACTGACAGCATAATCATTTAGGTACAGAGTTTTCAGAGATACCTTCGAATGTGGACAGCTACAAGTTGGGGAAATAGATGGATACTTAGAGTCTTTTACTGAAGCATTGAATGATGCTGGCAAGCAGCTGTTAGCTCAGTTAATAAGGAAATTAGCTCTGATGTGGAAGGAAACACTAATTATGGTACAAAATAAGAAAATACCATACCAGAAGTCACAAACAAACCTTTAATCCATGGTTTAACCACTTTTGTTCCAATATAACAGGAACTTCATCAGAAACAAAGTATCAGTTTTACTTACTGGTTTAAAAACACTAAAAGGAGGCAAAATACTAACAAGATACAAAAAAAGTAAAGGAACAGTCACCATAAAATATGTGTGTGTATATATATATATATATATATATATATATATATATATATATATATATATATATATATATATATATCTAGGTCCCCTTCAGTAGATCGAATGTTTATAAGTTTGAACTACATATGGCTGAAACCATATGTTTGAACTTGTAAAAGTCTGATCTGACTGAATGGAGCTCTCCGTACAGAGTGGAAAGGGAAGATGTCCCATCTCCACAATATAGTGTGATCTCGGAGTTGGTATATTTAAGTAAGGGGGTTGTGGGGGGTGCAAGGGGGCATAGTCCCCCTGCTAGAGATGTTTAGCTTTGTGTTTTTTGGTTTTATGTCATTTTACATCAGTGTTTGAACTTTTATGAGTTTGAACATATGGTCTCAGCCATATGTGGTTCAACCTAGTAAAACTTCAATCTACTGAAGTAGATCTATATATATATATATATATATATATATATATATATATATATATATATATATATATATCTGTAATAGAAATCCAACTATAAAGTACAGATTTTTGAAAATACAGTCAGAATTAGTAACAACAAAACACCATTAGCAAGTTACTTAGTTGAATCAGATTAAATTTTAGCTGCCTTTATCTTTATATATTTAATGGAGATAATGTCATTGATGCCTGGGAGAGTACATGCATTCAAAAGAAGTGGCCCATATAGGTCTCTTTACTCAAGAACAAACACCCACTTACCTCCCCGTCACATTTTGTAACTCTCTCCAACATATAAAAAGCATTTTTTTTAAATCATTGTACACTGTTGAATGTGTGTTCAATGTGTTAGCAGCATGTGCTTTGGAAATTGCATACAGGTGTTAGTAAATCCTGTTTTGAAGCAGTACCACAGATTTATCAATATAAAATGCAGGGCAGGAAGAACAAAGAGTAATCTCGACTACCCTGTAGTATTACAGTTATAATCCCACTAAGAGAAATAACTTTAGAAAAGCCTGGGATAACTAAGTGGATGCCTTGGAAGATGTGTTAGCATCACTTTCACGCACCACAGCATCTCATTCCTGCATTGTTATGGGTAGTGTCGAGTGTGTCAATATTTTCTATAGTATAGTTTTAAAGTTTTTACTGCATTTGTAAAAAACTTCATATGTTCTCCCAAAAGCTCAAGTAACAAATGTCCCAAAAAATGTTCTTCAATGTGTACTAATAATGTTTTTGAGTGAAAAAAATACTGCTGTTGTATTCAATGACAAAAACATTGGAAGAGTCCTTTGCTTGATTTTTAACCATTGGAAGACAAGCGTACTGTTGGATGAATACAGAATAGGACCATAGCTGGAGTGCCTGGTCCTTGTAATCCATTGAGTCATGTCATACAACAACATGGAAGGTTATCAGCGTTCAATGAAATAGTTGCAAAGTTTGTCAACCCCCCTGAAAAACATAATCTTTGGACACCAATCAAGTCTGATAAGTTGTCCCCTTACCAGATTCTTTTTTTGCCAGTAAGGGAGTTGGCTATGAAAATGCAAGTAAGAATTGGAGGAAATTTCTTTCTGTAAATTGTAGACTTGTATCTTTCCTCCACTGCATATTTGTATACAGTGATGTCCAAATAATTGATAGAACAGTGATCCCACTGAAGTGTGAACTCAAGAAATCTGGTGGAGTGACTAAGAAAATCCATAAATTCAGAGAATTCCTCAGCATTACCCTTCCATATGATGAATATATCATCCAGGTACCTCAAGTCCTTCTCCACCTAACAAAATTGAGGAGTGTTGAAAATGTGTGTTTCCCAGTAGCAAAGGACCATATTCACAATGGGGGATGAAGCTGATTCCATTGCCACACCTCTGTGTTGTTTACAAAATTCCCCCTTTGGAATAAGCAAAATTGGTCTTAAAAACCATCTCCATTCATTGGTGTACCAAACAAATATCAAAATTGTTGAGCTGACTGTCCATTACCATGGCCTCAAAAAAAAAAAAAAAACAATCTAGGTTCTCATCACATGGGATGACTGAAAATAAATCTTTGATGTTGATGGTAACCAGAAAGGAATCCAACAAACATGTGGATTCAGCTAAAGTCTGTACAAAGTGCCATGAGTCTTTGAATAGATTATGTTTTGTTGTTACTAATTCTGACTGCATTTTCAAAAATCTGCACTTTGTAGTTGGTTTATATATATATATATATATATATATATATATATATTTTTTTTTTTTTTTAACAGTGACAGTTCCTATAATTTTTTGTAACTTGTTACAATTTTGACACCTTTTAGTGTTTTTAAACCAAGAAGTAAAGCTAATGTTTTGTTTCTGATGAAGTTCATATTATATTGGAAGAAAAGCACTAAAACTGTGGAGTAAAGGTTTATTTGTGACTTCTGGTACAGTATTTTTCTTATTTTATACAGTAAGCTGTTTATGCTGTGTGGTTGCTAGTTTCTCTAATTCTGTTACAACAGATAACCCATGTATCAGCCATTTCCCATTCTTACCCTCGGTGAACCCCAGTTCAAGCATTTCTACCACATAA
The DNA here is from genome assembly GCF_019279795.1 of Protopterus annectens. NCBI lineage: Eukaryota > Metazoa > Chordata > Ceratodontiformes > Protopteridae > Protopterus > Protopterus annectens. The sequence continues at coordinate 1,012,204,559 of NC_056727.1, read as the reverse complement.
GGTCATAACTACAATATTTCCCACAATGTTGAGACCTTAGCAGTAAGTAAAAAAGGATGCATCTATCAATGTGCATATATCCCAGACAGTGAAGGAGAAGATTTTGAAGGAGGTGGTTGTAGACATATTTGAGTTGGTAGATGCTGAGGAGATTCAGAAGATTATGGACAATGATTTCAAGGGGCACACAGATCTTATAGAAGCTTTAGAAGGTTTGGGCAAATGCCAACCTTAAATCTCAAGGTTACTTCATGGACAATTGGGTAGTTGGTTTCATACATTACTTGCCTGTATTTCTAGAAAAGGATCTCTCAAAAGTCATTGCTTTATTAGGTTATCACCTCATAATCAGAGTAGCTCATGTGCTAAAATGGCATATGGCATGGTATGGCTACCACCAGAGAGTCAGGAATTCCAAATTCAAGGAAACAAATGCAGGTGAGGTGCTAGACATGCTGACACTTGACTCAGTGTTATGATTGATAAAGAAAGAATTGATCCTATCCAGTCAATAGAACAACCTATCAAAGCAGAACCTGTTAGGCGTTAAGTACTGGCAACTGTGATTGGCATGCTTGCAGGTTCCTGCAATGTTTGTGGAGGGAGACACCCTGCAATAAGATGCTGGCAAAAGCATACAACTCCCCTTCCCAAATCCATCTCAGATGAAGCCCTAACCTCACTTTGAGTCAGCCGCAGATAGTGGCAATGATAATTTTTGTGGTCTCAGCAAAACCATTCCTTTCACAGATTCATATAATTGCAACTGGAACATCCCACTCATCTATGGTTATCCTTCAGGACCTTTTAAAAGACCACCCTGACCAAACTTTTGCTAGTTTCTTTCTGGTGGGTTTCCTCACAAGTTTTTCAATAAGATCCATCTTATAATCGATATCAATGCCAGTTAAGAACTTACCTTCCATAAAAGGGAAGGAACATATAGTTCAGTCTATTCTGGCTTATGAAACTCAACTAGGGTACATCAGGGGGCTATTTGTGTCTCCACCATTACAGTTCTTTATCACCACTCCCTTAGAAATGCTTCTCAAAAAGAAGCCAGGTGAATACTGGTTACTTCACAATTTATAACATCCAGAAGATTATCCAGTCAATTTTGGAATCAACAACAGAGATTCTTGAGTTCAATATTCCTCACTGGGAGATGCAGTGGACATCAGAAAATTAATCAAGGGGGGCGTGGCCAAGGATGAACACAGGATAGCAGCAGATTTCTTTAGCTCCACCAATTTCACTCCACCGACAGGAAATAATTACTTTAAAAATTAATTTATGAAGTAATTTTCTTTCTAAATATGTTTGGTTTATCTATTTCTTGAATAATATCTAAAAAGAAAGAAAATTGTAATAATATTCCTGTCAGAAATCACCTTGGAAATTTATCTGTCAGTTTCTCTGTTTGAAATGAGTTCCAGTAAGACAAATTCTCAAGATTCCAGCATCAAGAAAGAACTTCAGTCTCTGATATCTACAATCCAGCAACTTTCTGCTAAGATGGGTAAACTGGATACTAAAACTGACACCTTCATAGAAAAAACTACAAAACAAATAGACTTGTTACATATAGACTTGCAACAACAGAAGACCCAGATTACAGGCATAGAAGAGACTGTAAATGACATGGAGAATAGAATCCAAGAAGAGGAAATCAACATTGAGTTTTTGCTGAAACAAAATACACATCTACAAACAAAGCTTGATGACCTGGAAAATAGATCTAGGCGCAATAACATTAGGATTTTTGGACTGCCAGAAAATATTGAAGGTAACAATATTACTTCTTTTTTAAATACATGGCTCCCTAAAACTTTAGACTTGCCAGACAATTTTCTTTTGGTATCAAAAGAGCCCATAGATCTATAGCTAATACTAACTCTAACAAAAAGTATCCTAGATCAGTTATAGTTAGATTTCTATCATCTTTTGATAAAGAGATGGTACTTAAATCTGCTTGGGCTAAAGCACCTGTTAAAATTAATGAGACAACTGTGCATTTTGACAATGACTATTCTTCCTTAGTAATAACTAAAAGAAAAGAAGTTTTTTCTGCCATTAATAAGGGAGCTTAAGAAAGCACAGTTTAAAACCCACCTTCTGTTTCCTGCCAAGCTAAAAATTTTCCTTCCTGATGGCCCTAAAATTTTTGAAGACTTAGACTCTGCATTGCTGTTTATCAAAAAAAATAAGATTTTGGATAAAATAGAGGAAATGGAATGGGCTAGTCCTTCATTAAAGAGGTTGGCAACAGAAACTTCATGGAAGACTTCAGAGAAGAAAAAGAGACTAAAAAAACAAATGACTTGTTCTATGTTTTTTCTTTTTTTTCTCTTTTTTTCTTCACTATTAATCTTTTTAAATACAGTTACTGCATTTTCAGAAAGCCACAAATATTCTGAAAAAAGATTTAATCAAAGTTATTTTCTGTGTACAAAGAACTGTTTTTGTTTCATAATCAGTCAAAATATCTGCGGAACTAATAACAAGCTATCATTCAATATGTTTCTCTTTCTGACAAAGAGAACCAAGGTTAGTAACTTGATACATTTTTTTTTTCTTTTCTTTTATTTTAAATAATGACATTCTATTTAGATTATGCATTGAGTAAGGGGTGGGGGAGGGCAGGGAGAGAAGTGTAATGAAAATATTATAAATGGAATAATAACTTATTTATTCCTTGTATAAAAGTATATATGCTGTTTAAATGCTATTGCTAATTATATTTCCTTGATTCTATTGCTTATACTTGTTTACAAATAATTTGTCATGCTTTAATTAATAATAATTAGAACTAAATAGTAGTAAATAATATGTTTCATATCCATCTTTATTAATATAAACAGCAAGTAATATTCCACTGTAGATACTTTTTATAGCTTCCATTTTCATGTTTTTATCTTTTCTCTTACTCTCTTTTTATTTTCTGCTCTCTTTTTTTTCTCTGCTCTCTCTCTCTATTTTCTTTCATATTAGTATATTCACATGCTTTTGATCATACTGATACAGTAAATAATAAGATTTGTATAAAAATTGAATTGGGGCATAAATAATTAGTTCTATTACATATTAATAACTGTGGGCTTAGTTTCACTTTCATAGAGGCTGTAATAACTTGTAAAATACTTTGCGAAGGTTTTGCTCTGTTTAGCTTCATTTATATTGCTAAATGAACGTCAGTCACTTGTTTTTATCAAAATTCCCACCAGAATGTTAAGGGAGACAATTTGGGATGTGGGTTACCTCGTGAATAGTGTCCTCGAGTTGTTTTAAAAGCTTCAACGCTCAGAATTCACGCAGAGAAGCTGAATACAGTCAATTTGAACTTTGACCCCTGAACTCACACTGACACATCGCAGATTCAAGAAGAACACTCTACCAGGAAGTAGAACTGCTGCAAATGCGACTCTGTGATGGAAAATGAACTCTATAACATTTAAATGTGAGTTATCTTTTATAACTACTTATTTATTCATGTTATAATTTATAAAATATGAAAGTTATAATGATTTTAAATGATTCAGTATCCCATAGTAAGCAAATGTGATATTTTAGAAGGCATAGAAAGTGAACCATTTATACATATGTTTTTGAAAGTTTACTTGACTGCAACATATTAATGTATGTAAAAAACTTATGATTTAAACATATACATTGCTATAATTCATTTGATTTATCTGACTGACAAGCATAAATATCTTTATGACTCTATCTTAGAAGAAGTTGTCATGTGACATATTTTAAAGCAGCAGTTCAGATATATAACATACAGATGGCTTTCTTCACAATAATGCAAGTATATCTGAGAATTTACATAGCTACGCAGTATGATTTATAACCATTTCTATAAATATAATATTTTATTTTACTGGCAATAATAAGTATGAGAAAAAAGCTTTGATGCAAGTAATTTAAAGTCTTTTGGAAGCTGTTAACTACATTTCTATGACAGAAAATAGGTACATCTTAACATATGTAATGTCTGAACCATAATAGCCTAAGTTATTGATTTTAAATGAACATCAGAACTTATTTTTACAAACTTTGAATAAATTAATATGTAGATATGCCCTCTTTTTTTTTTTTTTTCTCTCTCTCTCCCTCTCTCACTTCTTTTATTTCTTTCTTTCTTCTTGGTTCTTGGTTCCTAATATCAAGTTTATTTGAATGCTATTTGATTATAAATGTATTATATTAAATAGATGTACATAGCAGTATGAATTGTTTTTAAAAGTTTCTATTTGTTTATATGATGCTGATTTATCAAATGTGTAGCTTTGTCTTACCAGATAATCTAATTGAAAGTTGTTAATTTAAGTTAACAATAACTAGTATTAAATTGATAAGGTGGCAGCTGAGGTACTGCTGCTTAGGGTAGGGGGTTAACTTGAGTAGTATGTGCTACTCTAAGTTGGAGTTTTTAACTCCAGGCTGGGTGCAAGGTTTAATCCTTACATTATTTTCTTTTGTTCACTGTTGTGTGTATATAGTTCTGACATCCACAATACATTTTGTAAGCTCATTGCCACTACAAACAAAATTGAATCTTATACAAAATCCCATAAGAGATTCAATAAATACAGCTATATTTAAAGGTACACCTAAAGGAGGAGGTATAACATTATTTATTTTGTTAATTGTTATTTTGATTATAAGTTTTATATGTTTTAAAAATGCCAAATGACTTCTCTAAAAGGAATTTCTTTAAACATTAATGGACTGAATAACCCGTGTAAAAGGGCAAGCTTAATAAGATACATTAATTTACATAAGGCCAACTTAGTATTCCTTCAAGAAACACATCTCCCGAAAAAAGATATTGATAAATTAGCCACAAATAAATGTACAGTATTGGTTAGTTTAGAGCACACTCAGAAAAAAAGAGGAGTGGCTATTTTATGGAATAAAAGTATGCCCATTCCTAAAACTATTAAGTCTTATCAAGATGGTAAAGGAATGTTTTGTATGATTACAATACAAATTAATGGAAAAACTTATACATTAATCAATGTATATTGGATACCAGGAATTGGTATTAATACAGTGAAATACCATCTTAATTAGATCATATCATTCTCTATAGGAGATATTATTTTGGCAGGTGACTTTAATTGTATCCTACATGAAATGATACTACTACTATAGGAAAAAGGAAAATTACATCTAATGCAAAACATTTAAAGGATTTTGTTAATTCTTATCATTTAAATGATATTAATAATCAGATAGACTCAAAATCATTACCATACACCTTTTTTTCTAACAGATATAAAACTTATTCAAAAATAGATAGAGTCTTTATTTCTAACCAGATGGTAACATAATTAATTAACTCTAAAATCATTTCATGTCCTATATCTGATCATAATTCAATTGTTTTTGAGTTCATGATAAAAAATACTTACAATGCTCAGATCAAAAGGATAACAGCATACTTAACTCAACTAAAAGACTATAAAGAATATATACTTTCAGAAGTACAACATTTTTTGGACATAAATAATACTCCTGAAGTCTCCATTGTTTATGTTTGGGATGCTTTAAAATCATATCTATATGGACAAAGTATCAGATGGTATAATAATAAAAGGAAATCTTGGGATAAGGAATTGTTAGATATTCAAAGTAAATTAGACTCTTATAAACATAATAATAAAGAAAATATTATGGATAAGAAAGTCATTGAAGAAATAAACAAACTAAATGAGAAATACAAAGAAATTTTAACTCATAAAGTTAAAATAACTTTAGAGAAATACAAGTTTTGTCTTACTCAATAAGCCCCAAATACTTACATAGACTTAAAAACAAAACAAAAGGTTGAATAAGCAAAATCATATCAAAGAAATTTTCTCTCTAAGGAAAAAGAAGAATGTTTCTAGTCTACCAGAAATACTAGATGAATTTAGAAATCACTTTCACAAAATTAATCATAATAACATTAACATGGAACCTAAAGATAAAATAAAGGAATTTATAACTACAAACATGAATAAAAAACTTAATAAACAACAGATTCAACTATTGGATAAAAGTATTTCATATACAGAGGTTGTTACACAAATAAACAAGCTTAAATCAAACAAAGCACCAGGTAATGATGGTATTATACCAGAGATATATAAAAATCTTTCTAAAAGTACATACTCATTAATACATAAGGTTTTTATTTTGGCCCAACATGAGTTAATAACCCCCCCACCATCTTGGCAATACACATTTATTTCGCCAATTTTAAAACCCAATAAAGACCCAACTAGATGTACTTCATATCGACCCATTTCATTACTTAATGTTGATTATAAAATGTTTATGAGTATTTTTGCTGATAGATTGAAGACAATCATCCCAGGCATTATAGATATAGATCAGACTGGCTTCATTGTAAATAGAAACACTTTTGATAATATAAGGAGGACTCTAACATTAATTGATTTTGCAAATAGGAGAAAGAAAGATTTAACACTTATTAGTCTCGATATAAGTTCAGCATTTGATTCAGTAAGTTGGGACTACTTGTTTACCTTACTGAAGTGCACAAACTTCTCAGATGCATTTGTAAATCTAATTGAGCATCTATACAAAGGAGCACTGGCTTACATTAAGATAGGAACATATGTCTCACAAAAAAATACCCATTTTAAAAGGTACAAAACAAGGGTGTCCACTTTCTCCACTATTATTCACTTTAATAATGGAGCCTTGGGCTAATCTGATCAGAAATAGTACTGATATAGAGGGATTTGAAATAGATGAAAATACAACATCTAAAATTCAACTTTTTGCAGATGATGTTCTAATTACATCAGCAGGATCTAATTCCTCTATGCAGTCTCTATTTGATAAAATGATGAATTTTAAAAGTATTTCTGGTTTAATATTCAATGAAGAAAAAACTAAAATACTACCTATATATACACGAAAAAATGTTCTCATTAGTGATTTTAGTAAATATGTACCCAATTCAGGTCAGATAACTTATCTAGGTATAATATTAACTAAAAACATTAAATCTATTATACATAATAATTATAATACCTGTCTTCTTAATATACAAAATCTTTTCAATACCTGGAATACTATGTTTTTTACTATGGAAGAGAGACTTACAATTATTAAAATGATAATATTCCCCAAGATATTATACTTAATACAATCAATAATACTCCCACCTACAAAAATAATTATCAAGAAATTGAATGCACTAATGTTAAATTTCCTATGGGCACCTAATAGACCTAGGATTGCATTAAAGAAACATACTAATAGCTGGTCTCAAGGGGGTATTTCTTTTCCAGACTTTAACTTATATACTATCTCTTCTATTATAAAAGTTATTACTTTGTTAATAGATCAGTCATATGTTGCAAAATGGAAAGATTACTGGAAACTAATTAGTATTCACTTCATGAAAATCTCCTTAACACATAAAAATATGATTGTAAATAACTCCATGCTATGGTTACTAAAAGAATTTTGTACTTCACCTATTACACCTAAATATATAGTTAGTTATCCATTAAACATTATTATTAGTTATCGTAATTTTATATTCATGCATCCTAAATATAAGGAATGGAATTTTATTATATTCCCTATAATGTATACACGAGGTATGCTTTTGTCATCCACTTCTGAAAGAACTCATTTAGCTACAGATAATGATCTAAAGTACTGGTATCAGTTGCTATCTGATAATAAAGTTAAAAATCTAGACTTCTTAAAACAAGAATTTGATCTGAGAGAAACTTGTTGGTTAGAAGTTCAGACCTTTAGAGAACATCTCATTAATAAAATTGATTTAATGTCTATAACAGTTAAAGAATCTATTCCGACACTGATTGATTATTTGATATTAAATTTACAACATAAAGTTTCTGATAAAGGTAAACTTTCATACATACATAAAATTATCAGACAAGAAACTTTTTACAGTGTAGATACCTACTGGAATTATTTCACTTCCATTAATGGTGACCCACCAAATCAACAAGATAAACAATATATATTGGAATCTGCCTATAAAACTACTTCTTCCATTGTCTGGAGACTTTTTACATGGAAATTTTTACATAGATCCTTTTATACACCTTTGATGATGAATAAAATAAATAATAAAGATAATCTATGTAAAAGATGTAATGTATAAATTAATGCTGACTGGGCTCATATGTTTTATGACTGTATAAAATTGAAAGAATATTGGAAGTCAATCAATGATTTTTTGCAGGCTCTTTTTACAGATAATTTCATTATTTCTAAATCTCTTATATTATTCAACACTCCTGTACCTCAAAGTGTTAAAAAGGTTAAGCTTCCCTTGTTATGGTCTATTCTAGCAGTGGCTAGAAAAATAATAACCAGAAATTGGATTTCAGATACACCTCCTTCGTTCAATGAATTTAAAAATGTTATGACTATAGTGTGCCATATGGAATTGATGACAATAAAATCAAGAACTACTAGAAAAACATCTTATTATATTATATGGGATACTTTACAAAACTTGTTAAAAAAATCTTAACTTCAATAGCATGGTATTTTAGTTTAATTAATTGATTTGATTGTAATGGATGTCTTTGTAAATACTTTGGTTATTTTGTTGAATGTTATAATCATATCTATTTTAATTACTTGTATAAAATTGTTATGATATTTCTCTTGTATGTTAAAAACAATAAACTTGTTTTAAAAAAAAAAAAGAAAATTAGTCAAGGACCCTTGGTTGCCCAAAGTTTATAAACTGACTTTTCAGTTGCTTCTCATCCATCCTCAAGACTGGCACAAATTAGGCATGGAAACTGAGGGCAGGTATATGTCACAGCCTTGCCTGTGGGTGCTCAGTGGCAAGCCAGATTTTTGATTCTTTCAGCAATATGTTACGATGGTGTTGGAAATAAATCAATCCCTCTATCATGGCAGTTCAATACCATGCCAATGTCATAATTGCAAGTGAAGGAGAAACACAAACAAAGCTAGGGCTACTAGCCTTTATCAGGTTATACAAGATATTATGTGTCCTATTATCAGAAGAAAAATAGGTCCGATAAAGGTCCTAACATTGCTGAGCATTGAAAGAGACACTTCACAAAGTTACTTTTGCTTCTCAGAGGAAATAAATTTGAAGAATTTCCAACTTTAGTTAGCACATTTGCAGACAGCAAAAGAGCAGCCACTGGGAGGGTCATGAGGCTTGTGTGACTACTCAGCTTTGCATGCTAGGCCATAACACCTGGCAGATGGTTCACCAGATCTTTATCATACCTTCTGTGTGGAGGCTGGAAGAAATGTCACAGAGTTAAGATAATCCGAACAGCCAAGGAAGACCTCAGGAACTGGTCACTTTTCTTGCAGGATTTTAATGGTACTTTTTTGGCAGGATAATTGGGTGCAAAATGAAAATCTGCAGTTGTTCATTGATACATCTGACAAGTTAGACATAGGGGGATATTTTAAAGGACATTGTTTTCTAAGCCTTGGCCCAAATAGTAGTCAGCTGCTAGGTTGAGGGACATTACATTTCTTGAATTATTTTTTCAATCAGGGTTTCCATACAAATATGTCAGTATCAACTCAAAAGCAAACATATAGTATTCAAATCTGTCAATAAGGCTGTGGTGTAGGTTCTTTCCAAAAAATGTTCTAGAACTTTTGGGTAAATTCTGTTATATGGTTTCTAGTTCTCATCAAGTGGAAGATCAATGTGTCCTGTACAGTGGAACATATCAATGGATCTATAAATAAACTAGATGATGCTCTTTCTCGGTTACAAGTGAAACAGTTCAGAATGTGGGCTCCTGAAGCAGACTTTTTTCCTACTTTGACTCCAAAAAGCATTTGGAAAATTAGAGATGGTTAAATTTAAATTGGTTTTGGAACTCTTGGTGGAGCAACATGAAGAGAGCTTACAGCACAGACTAAAAAACATTTTGGCCTGTTTTTCAGCAATTTAGATAATCAGGACCAGCTCTGCTTTTTTATTACTATTTTATGTTATTTTCATCATTGCAAACACAGAGGCATCAACCTGTCCACATTCAGAATTCATTTAACAACTCTAACTTTATTTGACAGAATTTCTGAATTTCCTGATGCTGCCAAACATTGGTCTACTGCCAGAAAACCCAAAGGCTGGAGCTCTTTCACTAATTTGAAGGTGGACAACAGATGCCCTATAGGTTTACATTTACTTAAATCTATTCTCATAACCGTACATTCTATCTCTAAAATATATTTCAGTTACTGCCTTTGGGGCACTTTGTTTTGTTGGTTATATTTTGCAGCTTATAGAATTAGAGAATAAATTGGAATCCTTAAGTGGTCTGAAATAATTTTCATCAGGCCTACAGACAGACAGTTTTAATTTGGATTATTAAATCTAAAACTGATCACTTAGGTCTTGGCCATCAGTTCCTCTGCTTAGAATGCCAAATCCCTCAGCTGCCCTGCTTCCTGTGTCAGGACGCTAAAGGATTTATATCCTTGGGTTATAGGTATCAGTGCTGTCTTTATTTGGCAGGATGGAAGAATCATTACCTACACTGAGTCCTCCTCCTAGCTTACTTGAATTTTGAAGTGCTTGGGCATTTTGCCCACCTTAATACTTCTTACTCTTTCAGAATAGGCCAACTTCTGATTTAGTGACAGCAGTCCAATCTTCACAAGCTCTTACATGGTTAGGCAGATGGCTTTCCACTTGTTATTTAAGATAAATACACCAGTCAGATTATAATTAATTTTAATAATTCTGCTTAATTTTGGGACATTAATTTATTTTGTAAGCATTTTTAGAACCTCTATCAATCAAAAAGGTGCTAATCTTGGGATAGACTCTGATAAATTCATAGTGCTGTGGAATGATCCCTTGGGTTGTGTTGGAACCAAGTTTTCAACCCTATCTCTGATATTTTGGGAGAAGCAAACAATTTGTTTACAATCATTCTCTGTGATGGAGGGAATGATTTGGCTTTCATCCTTAAAAACAACTCATATACTACATTTTACGTACTTTTCAATTGTTAGGCACACTTACCCTGCTGTACTCATGGTTTGGTTGGTATTATTTCTAGGCTTTACTGGAAAGGAGCTTTTGATCAATGAGCTATAGACAAGGGCAGAAGACTTGTTAACCTGAGCTATAGACAAGGGTAGAAGACTTGTTAACCACTGGGTTTCAAAGGCAGCCCCATTTTTTGGAGTTTTCAGTATGGAACATCATGATTTTAATGATAAAGATATAGCCTGATTCAATAATGGCAAACCCACCAATCAAATATTGGTTTGGACATATTCAACATGAACTTAAGTTTGTTTTTAAACACTGTTGAGGCTGCATTTGTACTATACCATGTTATTTGATGTTACAGTCTGGCAAGTGTAATTAAAATCATAGCCAATACTATTACAACTTTTTGACTTAAAGTATTTCAAAAAAGGAGGGCAGGCTTTGCCAGCCTGGTGTGTGGCTCTTCATTGGCCTCAGACTCCCCTCTTGTTACACTTCTTCAAATTTTATATTGACTGGTATTGACAAATAAGATGGCAGTTCATAATGGCACTCTACTGACAGTGGCAGGATTTGTAGTTTATGGTTACTATTATTACATCACTTTGAAGGCAATTTGGGAGGGTTTAGGTGATGCCACCTAAGAACAGGCCCATGGTTGGACTGGTGACAGTGAAGTTTAAAATTTGTAATGCATTTTACAGTTATTATATATACATACAGTTATGTACAGTGGAAAGCTATAATCAATTGTTATTATTAATAAAGTTATTATGGTTATTCTTGCAAGCAAATGTCCAGTGTTTTTTCTTTGGAAGAGGAGACCAGAGACAATGCAGTCTTGCAAAGGAGCAAGAAGTATGATTTCACTCCAATCCCAGGGTTTTGTTCATGAGCCACAACAACTTCATGTTGTTGGCGTCACCTAATGGTCACTTTTGTCAGGAGCATTTCAACCCTCCCTTCTACATTCCTTCCCCAGGAGTGGCTCTTCATAGCCTCAGCAGTCCCCCCTTTTGTTACATTTCTTCCCCTTTTTTTATATCTTTTAGTATTGATGAACAAGAAGGTAGTTCATAACGGTGCTGTCCTGGCATTAGCAGGAATTGTGGCTTACGGTTATTGTAATCCAATCAATCTAAAGGCCATTCAGGAGGGCTTTAGGTGATACCACCCAACAGTCCCATGGTTGGACTGGTGTCAGTGAAGTTTATAATTTGTAATAAGATTTAAGGTTATTACATATAGTTACAGTCAATTGTTATTATTACTAAAATTATTGGTCACTCCTGCAAATATGTTTTAGTTTTAGAATGGAGTCCCAGACCAATTTGTCTTGCCAACAGTTTGTTGTCATTAAAAAAAAAATCATAAAATGAATGTGCAGACTGATGATTTTTTCATGAGTATGGAAATGTATCTACTAGTCTAGGATGTTTACTTGGGAGTTCATCATATTCAAACAGATCCCACAGTATAGCCAGTAGTGTATACTCCAAAGAACATCCAGTAGCTTTCATAAGAAGAACTAGGAAAGTGTTGAACAGAACTCAGTACACAGGAATAGTTAAGAAATAAAGTGAGCTTATACAAGTGGTAAATGACATTGTTACTGTTATGAAATCAGAAAACATATATAAGCATATATCCATACAACAATAATGAAGCTATCCAGAAAGACTTTTACTGATTTTTCACATTAATTGGCTTTAATATCCAATGGCATGACCAGGCAAAGTTTCCAGGCCACATGGATTTGGAGAAGCTTGATTAGGTTATAAGAAATCAAAACACACAGCCCCCCCCCCCCCAAGATTTAATAAAATCTGTGTGTGCATAGTGTAGAGTATACATGGAAGGTACTGTGGCCATGTATGTGGTTCCCCCCTCAATAGCACGCCATGCATATTAATGATGGCACATTACTGAGAGAGAGCTGTGGAACGCGGTCACTGAATCAGTGTAGGAAGTGTGTTACTAACTGTGTCCACAGATGAGCAACACATCCCTTGCACTGTCAAAGTGCAGTATAGCAATGTATGCATATGTAGTAACTTTTATTTAATTTGTTTATGTTTGCGCAGCACAGCATACAGCAATTGACGTGTCAGACATCTTAAAATCGAAACTGGATGCATTTAATTATGAATTCAAAGGTCAAGTTTAAGCAAGATGAGTGGGTTTGCATGGCATGGCACAGTGCTCAGCAGTGCTTAAAAGTAGGTAAGAGGTATATATAAAAGTATACATATCTTCTACATATCCAGGTAGCAAATGGATAGAATTACAGCATTCTGTACAGTAGGTGTGGGGTTTGAATACATGGAAAGGAAATTAAGCAATTACATTTGCAAGATAAATTATGCCAATTATTTTTAAATCATGATCTGCTGTGCTCAGCTAAGTTGTGCTAAGCCTTGTTAAGCCATGATAATCACTGCTTAAACAATCTGTGTTTAAAACTGCTTGGCAGTGCTTGGCACCACTTGGCTGTGCTTAACTGGTTTCCGAACTGCTAAACATTGCTAAGCAGTGCCATTTTAAGCACTGCTCAGTTGAGCTGAGCTGGTTTGTGTACTCCTAAGCGACGTGCTGCATTTTTAAATATTACCTAATGGTGGGTAAGAGTGGGAAAAGGGGGTATATTAAGCTCAGTAGGTGGGAATATACCATAATCTGTTGGTGTTTTGTCTCTGAAGGATACAATGGCAGGTTTTGGAGAGAGTTTGGGCTTTCAGGCACAGTGGTGGGGCATTGAGAAGTCCAGAGTCATGGTCGGACTCCTAGTGAAAATCCATGAAGACTGGCTCATGCAGGGAAGTTACCAGGGCTTGGAGTACCAAGCGGAGGCCTGGGGCCAGCTGGTAAGGGACCTCACCAGTGCAGCTGGTATCCCCAGCACAGGTGAGCCATGTCACCACCGCCATGATGACCTGAAAAGAAGGAAAGGGGCTTTCTTGGATGCTTGGTTCAAGAATTTTGGGTGGACAATGTTCCACATGTATGTAAGTATGTTTACCTGTGTTTCACCAATATTTTATCTTAGAAATATGTGCAATAATAAAATATGTTAACATAAAAGAAATAAAATGTGCACTCTTGATATGGCTGTATGCCTGGTGTGTCATGGAAAGTTTGCTGCAGTCAATTACTACATGTGATGCACATGACCCCTGCAGGCACTGCTATTGTGTTCTATCACCATACCAGACAGAAATATTATGATAGCAGTCACGTACTAATTACAGATATCATTCTCTCCACAGGAACTGTGGGTAAATGGGTGAGGTAGCTCATATTATTGTGTAAATAAGTGTTTTTTCATATGTCACAGACTGTTGAAATCATTACCACCAATGCGCTGCTAATGCAGAAAATAAAGGAAATACATGAAGTATTAATAAAATATAATGAAATAAAACAAATAAATACAAAATGTGTACTCTTGGTATGTATGGCTGTATGCCTGCTGTGACTTGGAAAGGTTGCTGCAGTCAGCTACTACATATGGTACACATGTCACCTGCAGGCACTGCTATTGGGTTCTAGATCCATGCCTGCCAGAAATATTACAGTATCAGTCACATTATGATTACAGATGTCATTCATCATTCTCTACACAGGAACTGCAGGTAAGTGGGTGAGATAGCTCATATTATTGTGTAAATAAGTGTTTCTTTCAGATGTCCCAGACTGTTGAAATCATTACCACCAATGTCCTATTAATGTGTAAAATAAAGGAAATACCTAAAATAATAGTAGCATATAATAAAATAAAAGAAATAAAATGTGTACTCTTGGTATGGCTGTATGCTTGCTGTGTCTTGGAAAGTTTGCTGCTGTCAATTAATACATGTGATGTACATGTCCCCTGCAGTCACTGTTATTGGTATTTATCCCCATGCCTGCCAAGAAAGGCATGACAGTTGTGTACTCCCTTTACTGTACACATGCATGTCTCTCAAGTGTCATGCTGTCACAGAATGTAATTACTATTGTATAATCCATCTGTCACAGATGTATCATCAACATGGTTATATGTCAATAGCAGAGTAACAGTACATCAGCCCCCAGTACATCATGGTAGTTATATATAGGGCCACCTGATCTGCAAGTGTTCTTAGTAGTTGTGTACCTCCAGGTATTACTGCTTGGCTCATAGTGCCCGATGTGGATAGCTTGAGAGGTATGTATGTATATGCTACAGCAACTATAGGGCACATTTACACATAAAGAAAGGACAGACCTGTAGAGTAGATAGCATTACTGTAGTCAAAGATATAGCCCATGATGTTATTAATGGACTGTATTTCCCTTTCTTGCCACCCCTTATTTTCATACATTTATTATTGTTATATATTGTTTATGGTTTACTGTTAACATATGTTGTTCCATAAACTTTATGTTGGGGCATGTGATTTATTACTGCTATGTATTACTATGGTTACATATTAACACATCTTGTTGAATTACCTATTCTGTTGGCCTTATGCCATAACTGTTACTCGCATGCTGTTATTATACTGACTCTTCTGTTATATATTGTTTTGCTTCACATAATATGCATTGCACTGCCATGGGGCTATTTGCAATGTTTTGGCATGCTGTTATTACTAACAATGGTTTTGTTCATAACTCACTTATATGTATTAGTTTACCTACATAACCACAGCACATCAGGGTAGGCTAGTTCCTGGGGATCCACCTACTCTACCTCAGCTGGCCATGGCACCAGGTCCCAGCATGTCTGGGACCCAAGCCAGTGCTAACCCCTCTGCTGTTCCAACACCAACTTTAGGTGGAAACACCTCAAGGAATGGGCCCGTCCACTCCCCTGGGAGCGGGGATGGAGGGGGGCTGTCACCCAGGATTAGCTACTGACTATAGTGCACAGGATTGTTCATAGCAGCTATGAACAGCACCTGCACTGGATTGAGGGCAGACTCAACAATCTGGTGGGGCCTGGTGGCCCTGGCACCCAGCCTCCAGCACAACCACCTTTAGGGCAGTGAAGGAGCAGTGCCGACTGCCAATGGGTGGGTATCTCAGTCACACTGCTGCCATCTGGAGGCACATGCACCTCAAATTCCACAATACACTTCTCATCCAAAGCGTTTACCCCCCCCCCCATGTATCACACACCACCTCCTGTCAGTTGTCTTATATGTCTTGTCTGTCAGCAAATGGAACCTCTCCTACCCAACTTACCTCCTCTCACATGCATCCCTCCCACCTGTCCCACAAACATATATCACCACTTACATAGCTGGTCATTTTGCACACTTATCCACTGGACACAACTAAGTATTACATTAATTAATGAACACATTTATGTTGCCCTCACACCTCTCTCTGGGGTGTGACGCTCCAACTTCCACATTCTGTAAAACCTACACAGCTGTTGCTGTACAAGAAATGGAGATCTATTGCTCTTTCCTACACCCTTCCTGTACAACCCTACATGCCTTTCAGTATGTTTTTCCCCCTGCTTGCCCCTATTTCACCACTGTTCTTTAATACATTTTTAGCGTGGGTTTACGCAGAGCTAAGAGGTATGTCACACAAACCCACACAAACCTGCTTAACAGTGCTTATAAGTGCCTTAATGGTCTTATGTGTTTCTCACACTGTTAGGCAGATCAGCAAAATAACCACCACTGCCATATCTTGGACCCAGGCCCCTATCAGCTTCAACATTGTGCAATAGCCCACTAAGCTCCTCAGCTCTGAATTAAAACAGGTGTTTCCAGAAAAATGTACTGATTGCCACTGACAGACTGCAAGTACATATAGTGGTAAAAATGGGTGTGGACCTGGGACTGTGATGCAAACACTACACCAGTACACACCCAAATAAATAATAATGAATGTATGTCAGGCCTGGGATACCAGGTATGCCTGTCCACTGTACAGATTGTTGCAGACTGTCTACAGTTGCCAGCTATTTTTGGCCTGGATTTCATAACATTATGTATTTCTGGCAAAGTTCTGTTAAGTCATCAAAGATTGAGATGAGGAAATCGTAACAGTCATTTGAGTGTCATACTTCATACACTTCAGAAAACACATGGTAATGTGCAGCATTCAACATTTGTAAGAACAGTATGTAAAAATTGTCCCTAGTTTTGGGCCTCAGTCCCACTTGTATTTATGACTTTGTCCAGAATTCTTGCTCTAACAGGTTGACAGGTATGATAGCAGATAACCATTGCCTTTCATCAGCAGCATCTTTAAACTCACCTGCTAAGGCAGCAATGGCAAAGTACATATGTGTACAACTGGGATCCCACTGCACAACAACAACCTTTGAAAGCCATGCTTATAATGATGGATGCAGACAATGCCTGTCACAGACTGTATGCGTGCACATATATCTTGCAAATACACCTGCTGTAATACTGACTCAGTAGCTCAGTCTGTTAAATGCCTTGCGTGCAGTATATTTTGCCACTCACAGTCCTGGGTTTGAATCCAGTATGTTGCACTTAAATTACATTCTTGTGACTACAGCAAATAATGACTGAGTCATGCAGTTTTAACCCACAATGGTTGCTGCAACTGAATTAACTGCTACCCATGTTTGCAAGTCAAAGGCCTATAGGTAGGGATAGACTGTGCATATTTGTGTAGCCTAACTATTTGTCGTCTTACTACTCTGTGATTGACACTGTTATTTAACAGCTGTACCTTAAGCACATCCCTCGAGTGGACTGTAAAGGGTACCCTCACCCTGGTTCTGCTGTAACGACAGAGCTGACACTGCTGCCTCAGTTACATGTATAGGTTGCTGTCCTCCAAAGTGTTCACACCCTGTTCTATGTGGCCTAGGCTGCAGCAGCAGCTGCAGCCTGCAAAATATGCAACTGTATGTTAAGCTACCTGCTACAGACCTAACATACCTCACTCCTCTAGAACAAGGGATCCAGACAAAACCATACAGAAAGGGGGCGCAAAGGTCCAGTGACAGGGACATGTTTCACAGTTTGCCCCTACAAAGATAGTGAGCTGATGGAAGAGCAGCTATTGCATCAGCATGCATATTCTGATGGGTATGACTGACACTCACATGTCTCTCCTCCCTTACTGACCTCAACCCACAATATTTAACACTGAACTGCCAGATACGAAAAAAGGCAAAACTGAAGTAAAATGATGCAAGCAGGCTACAGGAACACTCCAACACACACTTTATTCTAATAAAGTAAGCACTTTCGTTCGAGAAAATACTCCAACTTCTTCAGACTAAAAATACATGAAACACTGCATTGTATTTAAATACAAACTATTAGACCAGGCAGCCAATGTAAAGGCTTGATTAATTATGATGTCACAAATAACATCAAGTGCTTAATTAATGGATAAAAAAACCTCACAGCTAAGGTTTAAATTCTTAAAGTCACAGCTAGACATGCTTATATGTTAGTAATATAAAAGTGATCAATAAAACCAAATTAAATATTTTAAAATCAAAAATTGCATTGCCAAAATAAAATAAAATAAATCAAATACAATTGATTCTTAAAGAGGAAGGGTGAATATTATATCTATAAACACCAAATTTATAACATTAATCTAAAATATTTAGATGTATAAAAGCTTGAAGTTGATCGAAACTATGTAACCAACCACCTAGCAAGGGCTTTTATTTTCAACAAGCATTTAATAGACAAAGCCTCATTCAGCCCTGGTAATATGTGGGCTGAAGTGCAGATTTGCCATTCCAATTCGTACTCTTCCAGTCTGAGATCCCAAGGGCCTCCTCTTATATTGTGCTGTACTTGCTGTAAGACTACAAATGAAAATCTATGGCTAGGATATTCCAAAATGTGTCTTGCTAAAGCATTGGTAATTCATTTTTTGTTAATACTATATCGGTGTTCATAAATTCTTTGTTTGATCTTCCTCTCGGTTTTACCAATATAGTACGCCTCACAATTGTCACATAAGGCCCCATAAACTACTCCCTGGGAATCACAATTAAGCTTGCCATCAATGTAATGTACTCTGTCCCTAATTTTTATCTTGTTAGTTACTTTAATGTGTTTACATTGAGGGCATCTACCACACTTGAACATGTCCGGACGCCCTTTGACTGCCTTTTTGGTCCTCTCAACAAGACATTTCAGATTGGAGCCTCTTCTAAAGGTAATCTGGGGGGCCTGGCCTAAAATCTTACTAAGACTGCTATCACCTGAGATAAAGGCCCGATTCTTATTAAAAATATCTCTAATGAGCTGTGAGTCCAAGGAAAAAGTTGTCAGAAATCTAATGGAGTGATTAGAACTGTGGTCCCTTATTACATCAGAAGGTAAATCTTTATGTTGTGGTGCAAAAACTGAATGGTATCCTTTATAAACCAAGGGGCAGAAATGACCAACTATTTTGTTATTAATGACCTCTTCAAAAATTTGTTGAACAAATGCTGAAGGGTAGCCTCTCTTCAGAAACATAGATTTAAGTAGGTCACATTCAACCAGAAAGTCTTCGTAGTCAGACACCATTCTGGCTGCCCTAACAGCTTGCCCTTTGACTACCGCATTTTTTTGGTGATGGGGGTGACAGCTTGTAAAATGTAAGAAGGCATTAGAAAAAGTTGGCTTACGGAAGATAGTTGTTATAAATCTATGGTTGAAACTATCTTTGCTTAGATGGATGTCGAGAAAAGTGATTTCCCCGCAGCCTACTTGAAAAGTGAAGTCCAAAAAATTAGTCAAAGATTTGATTTTGGCTATAATAGGCTGAATCAAACCAACATCACTTTTCCATAAAAAGAACATGTCGTCCTGGTACCTAGTGTACCAGGCTACATGTTCCTTAAACTTCAAGTTGTTGAACAGCAATATCCTTTCCCAGTAGGCCATCACAATATTTGCAAAACTACTACCACATGAAGCACCCATGGCTATCCCGCTTTTCTGTAAAAGTAGTTAGTTATTGAAACACAGAAAATTATTAAACAGAACAATCTCCAAGAGAGTTTCAATAATATAAATATCTTTGTCGGCCATACCTTTTAAATGAAGGAAATATCTAACCCATTCTACACCTAAATGGTGGGGAATGACAGTATACAGATCCTTGATATCTACTGTAAGGAACACCAAATTGTCATTGTAATCCAAATTATTAATATTACCAAGAAAATGCCATGACTCTTAGCATATCTGAGGTTCAGATTTGGCAAAGGGTTTGAGTTTGGAATCTACATACTTGGCACATGCATAGACCCCCTACCATCCACAATAGGTCTAAATGGTGGATTTCTCAAATCCTTGTGGATTTTTGGGGCACCAAATAAGGTAGGAATCACAGGTGCAGGCATGGTCAAATATTGCAAGGTATCCATATTGATACTACCTTGTAAAAACAAATCACTTAGAGTACTGTCAATCTTACGATAAGCACCATGAATTTCATTAATGCTTACTTGTTCATATACAGCACTATCTAATAAACTTTGCATTCTACATACATAATCATGCTTGATCCATGAAAACAAGCCCTCCACCCTTATCAGGCTCCATGACTCTGACATCACATACATTTAAAAGATTAATGAAAGCTAGTTCATTGGCAGTAATGTTCTTCTATTTACTTTTTTGAAGTGTGTTCTTAAATAAAATATCTCTAAGGTTGGTTTCACATACTTTCTCAAAAGCGGCCAATGATTTGTGTAAAGGAGGGTTAAAAAGGCTAGAGACCCTTAAATTGTCAGTAAGTGTGGAATTAATGCTCATAATGCAAGACAAATTTAGCTTGTGTACAAACAGTTTCAAGTCAACAATGGTCTTAACCAAATTAGCCCTTTTATCAGGCACAAATGTCAATCCTTTGGCAAAAACGTTAACCACATCATTGTCAACATGGAAAGAATATGCAAATCCGTTGACATACCTCATAAATCTCAGCAGTGGACAGTATTTGTACCTACCATCTGTGATGCTGTAGTGTCCACACTTCACTAATGTCGATCTCAAAGACTAGGAAAGGTGTCAAGGCCTACATGAAGGCCATAAATATTGCACTGTGGAGCCATGTTTTTGGATAATGAAAGTGTAACACAGTTGTTTTGGAAGCAATTAGCAAGTCTGAGCCACAGATTGGTACACAGGCAATTACCTGTTAATGAGCATTAACTACAAAAGGCAATCAACTGCCTATTGGAAACAGGTCTGCATGTTACCTTACCAAGACAGACTACGATTTAGCAAGACTTTTCTTGAGTATTTCTTCACAAAAGGATTGCATCACTCTACCAGGTATGTAATACATGACCCATATAATGGGACGCAGATGGGAGGAAGAAGGTATGGTGAGAAGAGGTTAAAACAGTAGACCTGTAGGACATCTATGGGAATGCCGTGTTGGTGATACTCTGATGTCCAACAGCTACAGGCAGGCCTCTCAACTGAATGCTTTGAATCAAATCACAGCTGTGGCCCTCTTACTCCCTCCTACAACAGTCTGCCCCTGTAAGAAAGCTAATGGATTATGAGTTAGACATACTGACAGTAAATAAGGTTGAACATAGCTGTAATATCACATGATGTGCTGTTATTCAGCTCCTTTCAGTCTGTGAATGTCACACAGGAATAGTTCAGAAGTTGTAATGGTGCCTCTGACTGTCCTTGATGTACTCTGGCTATGTCATTGTTTTGTTTACAATCATACCTTATCACTTGAGAGCTATGGCTAACATAGCATGCATCCCCCTACAGCAGGAACTGAGGTCATAGCCATTATTAGTGGGGGGACACAGGCCCAACTTCAGCAAAAGAGTGGCTATACAAATTAATAATATGAAAAGACTAACAGATATTACTGTAGCATAAGTGTATTCTGAGAGGTCTGGCATATGACAGTCAGATTCTCTATATTCTGACAACATCCATCAATTATTGGCCAACCATTTGCCAGACATCCACATGTGTGTGCCAAAAGGATGACATATATCAGGCACACATACGCATTATGCAAACATCTGTGTACTAGAGAGGAATGATGCCTACAGGGAAGATATATTGCAGCAGGTTTGCATTGCTGTCTGTCACTGTGGCACACTGGTGTTGTTGGACTGTCCCTATATAGTTACAGTAACACACACCTATTTGTCTGACAGCGGCTGTATGACATAGTAGTGGGACTATACCCATAGGAGACACACCGCAGTAGATGGCATTGATGGGTGTGGAGACATACAGCAGACTCTGTTCTGGCACACAGGGAGATATCCTGTATTGCCACTATGTTGATGATAGTTACACACGTAGTGTGTTGATAGACTGTGGGATATGATGTGGGAGGTAGCTGTGGATAGTGCAGACCATTTCAGTTGTGCAGGGTCTGTTGATACTGGATGTCCATGTATTTTCATGTTCCTAACCCAGAGATATCCCACACTCTGGAACAAATTTCCCATTTACGTCAAGCAGAGCACTTCACTGGCCCTCTTTAAGAGAAATCTTGACGAGTGGATGAGTAATAGGACGTTCATCCCGGGGATCACTTCAGTAGCCTTGCTTGACATGGGGCACTGGGAACTAACTCTGGGTGGCATGATGATGCCAGGGAATCTTCTTGGCCCAGGCTTATATAGGCTCCTGGGCCATTATCCTAGTACACGCCTATGAACCTATGAATCTGATCCCTTTCCTGACTCACACACATACTGTCAACTGCTTGGCACAGCCTAGGCCACTGTCACCCTCACACCACACCACAATGTATAACCACAACACAGAGACAGGCAATAAAAGCATGTGTACACTGCTGCAAGGGGACATATTTTCACATATCAGTTCCTTAGGCAGATGAGGCATCAGACATGGGCTCAAGTTAGCAAGTGTGGGGGCATGCCCAGTGTGTCTATCAGTACTTACACAGTGAATCCAGGCTATACCTACTTGTACTCCACTCCAGGATTTTGTCTGCTGCAGCCAATTGGCTGCTGCACCTGCTTCAGCACTCCAGCATCTCCATGATATTTTGTCCAAGGCATTCCCCGGCTGTGTATTGAATGTAATATATGTCACATACCTATCAACTGTAGAGATTGTAATAGAATGTACAGAGTTTTGCATCATATGTATGTTACAGTGTATATAGCATTGTGATTTCTGCTACATTATTCGCAAAGCATTATAGATTAACATTAGGAAATACTAACAGACATTTGAGCTACTGACTCCATAGACAATAGGAAGCCCATGATAATGCATGACCTGTTATTCTCTGAACTTTCTACATTTGTCTGGCCAGTAGTAAATCCTTCTCCTTATATTTATGCCTTTGTCCAACTACTGCTCATGGCTTTGTCCAGATTTCTTGCTCTAAGTGGTTGTAGGCATGATGTGATTGGGGTGCATAATGTAACACCACACACAGGGTGACAGTTTACATACCTTTCACTCGACATGTTTTTGAAGGATGTCCAGCATTCCACACCATATGTTGGCTCTGTTCCTCATACAGTTGTGTTCTTTCGGTAATCAAGAACCAAGACGCTATCATCCAAAAAAAGGAAGCCAATCTGGTGGTCCCCTGCCATAAACAAACTGTACAACAGAAGGAAGAAACTGTTGCAAAAGAGAGTAAAATACCATGAGTGGAGGAGCTTCCTAGTCAGCCTCAGTAAGAAGCTGAGATCCCTTATAAGATCCTCCAAAGCTAGCTATGGAAACAAAATTGCCACTAAATCCAAGGGCAACCACAAAGCATTCTATAGCTATGTCAAGAATGTAGATGGCAACACCCAGATCTGCTCGGAGTTACAGCACAAAGGCACAACAATTACAGAACCAACTGATATTGCCAACATCTTGGTAGATAGGTTCAGTGCTAACTTTACTCCCCTCTCACCCCCTAAAGGGCCCATATCTATACAGGAAGAATAGAGTCCCTGTAATCACAACTATGCAAGTAAAAGCTGCATTCTCTAAAGCCAAAAATACAGCATCCATGGGACCAGACAACATCCCAGGCTGTGTTTTACACGAACTTCAGAACGAACTGGCTCCCACTTAAGCACCATGTTCAATAATAGCCTTGCATCAGGTCTTGTGCCCACTGAATGGCACACAGCAACAGTTATCTCACTACACAAAGGGTGAGCCACCACTGATCCCAGGAATTATCGACCTATTAGCCTGATGAACCTGATCTGCAAGGCCATGGAACGTATCATCATGGAACTCATAAACAAAGACATTGGTAATCTCCAAACTCTGGATCCCACCTAGTTGGGATTTGTGAAAGGCAGATAATTTCTCCTGAACGTCATTGACTTCTTTGAGGCAGTCACCAAAGCCGTGGATGAGGGTAAGGTGGTTCACACAGCCTATCTTGACCTCGCCAAGGCTTTCGACACCATGCCCCATTCTGGAATTATAGCTAAACTCACTAAACTAGGTATAAATCCCTATGTCACAAGATGGGTTGCCAACTGGCTCACTGACAGAATCCACACTGTAAAAGTTGCAGACTCCAAATCTGACCTCAAAGCAGTGACAAGTGGAGTACCACAGGGTTCCATCCTGGGACCTCTCTGTTTGGTATCTACTTCTCTGAAGTACAGGCTAACACAGAAGGCCTCTGGCTAATGAAGTTCACAGATGACTCAGATGACTGCAAGCTAGAAGCCATAGTCAAGTCCCCAAATGATGTGGATATCCTACAGAAGGGCCTCACTGAGACAGATGCCTGGTGTCAGAGCCATGGCCTCAAGCTTAATGCCAAAAAGTGCAGTGTCATCCCTTTTGGCAAAAACTCTGTACCCATGAACTACCACATAGGCAGCAATCTACTTAACACTGAATGCGTAATAAGAGACCTTGGGACCCAGGTGGACAGTAGTCTCTCCTTTGATAGTCACATCACCACAGTAGTCAGGAAGTCTTTCTACATGGCACACCTCATCATAAAAGGGTTCTCATCTAGGAAAAAAGAGGTCATCGTTCCCCTCTACTCGTCACTCATTAGACCCATTATAGAGTACAATGCCCCTTTTGGAATGTACATCACAAGACATCTGCAGTGGCTGGAAAGACCACAGAAGTACCTCACGAAGAGGATTACTGGCCTCAAATGAATGCCCTACACTGACCGCCTCAAAAAACTCCAGCTTTACTCCGTAGTATATCGCCTACTCCAAGGTGATTGCTGCCTAACATATAAATCTATGTCAAACCCAGAGCTGTTGGACATGCTACACCTAAAGAAATCCCAATCCCTCTGAGCTACATGCTCTAAGGACCTAAACCTTGTCACCACAATAAACAGGACATGTTGGAGGCATAGATTCATGTCCCAGAGACTTCCTATACTCTGGAACAAGCTACCCATCTATGTCAAGCAAAGTTCTTCATTAGCACTCTTAAAGAAAAATCTTGATGAGTGGATGGGAAATAAGAAATACACCCCAGGGATCACTTCTGTGTCTCTACTGGACAGTGGCACAGGAAAATAACTTTCTTGGGTGGCGTAAGCTATGGAACCTTGCTGGCTAGGCTTATGTAGGACCTTGGGCCAATAGCCTAATACCTACCTATGAACCTATGAACCTATAATATACTACTAAATGGCGCCCACTGAATTGTTGTGAGTACTGACACAGTTACATGATGGCCTTTACATCCTGCTGCTAATCTGACCTATTGCAATCTGCTGTTATACTAGCCACCTACAAGGTGACCCAGAGCATGTATAATGTCTGTATGTTTGGCCCTCAGTCCTCCATTGTCTCTGGCTTTGTCCAGCTTTCTTTCCATGACAGATTGTGGCATATTGACAGTCTGTGGGACTCCTACCATAGAAGTACCTCACATGCAAAAAGTGTAGGTCCAGCCAGCTTCAAACTATCAGCACCATCAACCATGCTAATATACTTATCCCAGTGAGCCAGACCAGTCACCAGAAAATGAGGTTTAAGTCCTCATGCTATCAGCAGCAGACAGACATACACTGTGACCCCCTACATTTTGTGGAAAATAGAACATGCGGCCAGGTTCTTTGTGACAGCCCTGGGACTGTGTGGTCTGCTGATATATCCTTGCAAACATACTGTTACTGCAGTTGTATGGGAACACTAATGTGTTGGGGTAGGAGACTGGTATTGACAGTCATACATCTGACCTATGACCCAACTGTTTGGCATTTCCCTTGCATACTGCATTTACAGCCTTGTGGCCTAAGGCATATTATGGGGCAGTCAGTGTTGGACATAGTACCTGTTGTCCCATGTCACTGTCACTTCTCTGTAAGTAGCCCAGCAGCTTACTCTATTCCCTTGCATACATGCAGCAGGTCCATACATAGGCTACCATAGTCCAGTGCCCCATACATTTGTTGTAAAGGAGAGTGAGTTACCTTGTGAATGCAGCAGTTAGAGATCTGTATTTCGGGGCAGACTCTGTCTGATGCATGCAGTACACAGCCAATACATGGTAAGGTACAGGTTGTGTGGTGTGCTGGCATCCTTTTTACTATGTATGTGAGTTGGAGTAAGGTGTCAGTCCCTAGTACCCTAGGTTGTCAGTGCATGTGCTATTTGTTGCCTCTTTGCCAAGGCCAGAGCATACTGGACATGGCTATGTCTGCCTACAGGGACAGCCTCTGGGGGTTCCTCCTCCAAGTTCCCCTGTGGGTGTGGCTATGGGGACCTAGGCACTGGTGGGGATGGGGGTGTCCCTTCTCTGTGATGATCCTGCTACAGGATCATATTGTGTAGCATGGCACATACTGTGAACATCTGTGCGCGTGTGGCCGGAGAGTACTACAAGGCTCTACCAGATATATTGATGCACCGGAACTGTGACTTGAGCAGCCCAAACACACATTCCATGATGTTCCTAGTTTGTGTGTCTGCCTCATTATGGCATTCTTCAGTGGGTGTGTGTGTATTTCTGATGGGTGTCATCATCCACGGTTCAAGTGCATAGCGAACATCCCTCAGTAGATGGCCATATGGGATGTCCCCCCTAGCAAACATCTGGTACAGCTGTGATGCATGCCAGATATGGGAGTCATGATAACTGTCAGGGCTGCCAGCAGACACATTCATGATAATGCCCTGGGCGTTGCACATGACCTGGCAGTTGATAGAGTGATATCCCTTGCAGTGGACGTAGACTCTACCCACCTCACCAGGTGGTGCTTTGATGTGTACATGAGTGCAGTCTATGGCACCCAGTACCTCAGGGTAGTGTGCTACATGATAGAAGAGACATATGCAGCTGGCCCTCTACTCAGGGGTACAGGGTAAATAAATGTGCATGTGGTAGAATGCATCCAGGAACTGGTGGAGTATCCTGAATGATGATGCCTGTGAGACCCCCATCATGTCACCAGTTTGTCTTTGGGAAGTACCTGTAGCTAGTATCCTAAGGGCTAAACATTCCTTTGTTTCCTCTAGAACGGGTTCCCCTCTGTTGGCTCTGGGTCTGAGTTGACGGTGGCATAGCTTGGTGAGTTCTTGTAGTATGCCTCTGTCCACCCTGTAGCACTCTACAATCCCCAGCTCATGTAGCTCTTGGAAAGTTACCCTGGGACTGAACACTCCTCTCCTTCTCAGTCTAGGCCTATTGTCAGCAGCAGCAGCAACAGCAGCAGCACTAACCTCAGCATCTCGCACATACAGATGTAGCAGAGCTGCAATACTCCCTAGCATTCTCTCAGTTAAAATTCCCAAGTCTGTGCTCCAATGGTGCAGAGTTGTTGTTGTGTTTCATAGTTTCATAGTTTGGTACTAGGCTATCTGCCCTGGGACATTTATAAGCCTAGCCATAGTGATGTGGCTTTCTCCACCCCATGTAATGGTACAAAAGCGTACAGAATAGATTTAGAATACTGTGCCTCTGTCTAGTAGTGACACAGTGAAGACCCCCTTACATAATAGAATTAGTTTACTGTGCCTCTGTCTAGTAGTGACACAGAGATGACCCCTGGGGTAAACCTACGATCTCCCATCCACTCGTCAAGATTTCTCTTGAAGAGAGTCAGTGAGGGGCTGTGCCTAACATGAACTGGGATTCTGTTCCAGACTATGGGAAGCCTCTGAGTTATGAATCTGTCCCTCCAGCATGTCCTATTCATATTTGTGATGAGGTTTAAATCTTTAGCTCTCATGGTTCTGATGGATTTGGATTTTTTGATGTGGAGCATGTCCATCAATTCCTGATTGGACATGGCCTTGTACGTCAGGCACAGATCACCTCTGAGCAGGCGGTATGCTACTGAATAGAGCTGGAGTTTCTTTAGTCTGGCAGCATATGATATATGTTGGAGACCCTTGATCCTCTTGGTGAGGTACGTTTGGGGTGTCTCTAGCTGTTGCAAGTGCCGGGTGAGGTACATACCAAATGGGGCATTGTACTCAATCATGGGCCTGATAAGGGAGGAATGCAGGGGTACAATGACCTCCTTTGATCTGGATGTGAATCCCTTCATGATAAGATGGGCAAGGTAGAAAGTCTTTCTAACCACTTTGGCAACGTGGGTGTCAGATGAGAGGTCACTATCGACTTGGGTCCCCAGGTCTCTGAATACGTTTTCCATACTCAGTGGGTTGCTGTCTATGTGATAATTTGTGGGTACTTTGTTTTTCCCAAAGGGGATGACTTTACATTTTTTGGCATTTAGTTTAAGGCCATGACTCCGGCACCAGTTGTCCGTTTTAGTGAGGCCTTTCTGCAGGATGTATGTGTCAGCTGGTGTATTGACTATGGCGCCTAGTTTGCAGTCATCTGCGAACCTTGTCAGCCACAACCCTCCCATGTTTACTTTCACATCTGAGAAATAAATGCAGAACAAGAGGGGTCCCAGGACAGAGCCCTGCGGGACACCACTTGTGACTGGCTTTGAGTCTGACATGGCTCCAGCGATTTTGACTTTATGGGTTCTATCCTTTAGCCAGTTTCCACCCATCTTGTGACATATGGATTTACATTTAAGCTGTTGAGCTTGTCTATGATGCCAGAGTGGGGTATTGTGTCGAAAGCTTTAGCCAAGTCCAGGTAGGCTGTATGGACTGCTTTGCCCTCGTCAATGGCTCTAGTGACTGTTTCGAAAAAGTCAACCAGGTTCAAAAGGCAAGATCTGCCCTTTACAAAGCCGAACTGGGTGGGCTCAAGTGTCTGTAAGTCCCCAATGTCTCTGTTTATGAGTTCCATAATGATTCTTTCCATAGCTTGCAGACCAGGCTGGTTAAGCTTATGGGGTGGTAGTTACCAGGGTCTGTAGAGGTGCCTCCTTTGTGGAGTGGGACTACTGTTGCTGTACGCCAGTGTTCAGGTACATATCCTGTAGTAAGGCTAAGATTAAATAGCATTTTTATGTGCGGGTTTAGCTCCTCTTGGAGTTCATGTAGCACGCAACCCGGGATACCGTCAGGTCCCATTGATGCTGTGGTTTTAGCTTTGCTGAGGGTGGTTCTCACCTGGACATCTGAGATGACAGGGAGGTCACATTCAGCTGGGATAAGTATTTCTTCTTTTGGGGGTGAGGGAGGGGAGAAATTTGCACTGAACCTGTCTGCCAGAATGTTGGCAATATCTGTGGGTTCAGTGTATTTTTTGTCATTGTGAACTAACTCTGAACATATCTGAGGGTTTCCGTCCAGGTTTCTAACATAGCTGTAGAAGGCCTTGTGGTTATCTTTAGTGTCCATAGCAATTTTTCTCTCAAAGTTGGCCTTGGATGTTTTTATGAGAGAATGTAGCTTTCTACTAGTGCTGATCAGAGATGCCTTCTCTTTATGGGATTTTGCTCTGTCGTGCAGTAGCTTCCTTCTTTTGTTATACAATTTGTTTATGGCTGGGGTCCACCAGACAGGATGCCTGCCCTTGGTGGAGAGGGTCTTGGTTTTATTTGGGATTGCATGATCCATGCATTCTTGGATATGTCCGTAGAAAGCATTTGTGAAGGATTCTGCATTGTGGGGTGTGGTTTCCCCTGGCCCAGTGGGCTTAAAGGATACCATCTCAGTTTTAAGAAGTGTAAAGTCGGCTTTTGAGAAGTTTTTCACTGTAGTCTTTTGTGTTGGGGGTGGAGGTGGGATATGTATATCCAGGGTGATTAGTTGGTGGTCAGATCTCACTAGTGAGGGGTATACTTCCGGTGTGGAACACTTTGTCCCCATGTTTGTGATGATTAGGTCTAGTATATTATCTCCCCTTGTGGGAGAGGTGACTAGCTGTTCCATTGCATTTGAATTTATGAATTCCAGGAACCTTTGGGCTAGGGTGTTTTGGCTAGAATAATGCACCCAGTCTATGTTAGGGTAGTTGAAGTCTCCCAATATGATGGTGTTTGGTGAGACATTCATATCCTCCAATGTCTTCAGGAAGGCTGAGTAGGGTTCCTGAGATTGGGAGGGTGGTCTGTAACATGCTACCAGTTGTATAGCCGTTTTGCCTATGGTTAGTTGCACCTGGATGGTCTCTGATGCTTCATGTGTTGCCACTAACCTGGAGGTGTGGGTGTCCTTGATGAATATGGACACGCCCCCCTCCCTTTTTGGTTTGGCCAGAGTTTTGGGGCTGAAAAGCATGATATGAGGTATAGCCTGGTAGTGCTGGGGTGCTCTCAGGAGCCTTGAACCAGGTTTCAGTTACTGCACAGACATTGATGTTCTCCATACTGAGGATTGCTTCGAGAGCCTGCATCTTGAGATTTAAACTTCTGGCATTGAGCAGCATTACCCTTAATTTCTTTCCATTTTTGTTTTCTAAGGAGGTGGGTTTGTCTTTTGAGCCTTGCCTAAAAAGGCACTATGGGGGAGGCAAGAGCCTTAGCCAATATCCGGAAGCCCAGTCGTGACAGATACAAGTCGTCCCTTGCGAAGCAGCGTGGCTTGTCCAGCATGTCATCCCAAGCAGACAGACATTGGATCCCCCTAGAATGACACCAGTATTTGAGCCAATTATTAAAGCTGATCATCTTGTCTTTGTATTGTCGCATCATTCTTGGTGAGGGCAAGATGCTGCTCAGGTTCAGGGTCATACCAGCCTGGGCTACATAATCAGAGAGCTCCTCTATGTCTCTTTTCATGTAGTCCAGGGAGGTACGTCTCAGGTCATTCACGCCGGCATGGACAATGACGGAGTCATATTTGTACTTGCTTTGGAGTGACATGAGTGCGTGTGTTATGTGGCAGATCCTAGCTCCCGATAAGCAGCTCACCATTACCCTATCCTTGCTCAGCCTGGTAAGTGGAACGTCAGTGTGTCTGACTATAGAGTCACCTATTACTAGTGTATTGGGCATGGTGTTTGGCCTTAAGGGCTGTGATTGTTTGGCACACTGATTTATTGAAGTACGTGTTGCATGTGCTATGTTTTGAGGTGGTGGATTTTGGGGTGTCTGCTTTGGGAGCCTCTGTTGTTTTGGTAAGTTTTTTGTTAGAGCCTCCGAGTATGTCTTTGTGTTATTATGTGTTTGGTTTGCAGTTGTAGTAGGTCTATGTGGGACTGGGTTTGGTGTATGTGTGGTTACCTTCTCCTCCTGTCTGGTCTTGCCAGTCCTGAGTTGAGAGAGTTCAGCCTCCAGTTTGGCTGTATAGTTGCATCTCTCACATGTATTTGTGTTTGTTGGGAGGAGGAGAGGGTTGTCTGTGTACATGAGACAATTGTAGCATTGTCTCAAGATTCCCAGATTAACCAGCTGAACCAGAGAGGATGCTAGTAATCTACCACTCGACATGCTAGAATATTATAAGGGAGTGCTGTGCCTTTAAGGGAAGTGGGTACTCACAGGGAAGGTAGGTGGATGTAGTGCTTACTTTAGTTAGCGAGTGCTTACTTAGAAGAGAGGTTTTGAGAACAAGTGCTAGGCTTATAATAAAGTGATTAGACTGATTATTATAAGAGTAGAGCTTTCTTAAGGGAAAATTTGAAGAGCAGACTTGGCGGAGCCAGAAAAAGTTTAACCTTGTTTAACCGATGCACACAAATGCGCAAAACCGTGCAAACGGGGATTTTAAACAGGGAACTTCAAAAGAGCTACAAATGGTCCAAAACAACCAATTACTACAAGCACTTGTGCTGAGGTCACTCCTTCAGGGACAGGTAGGCTGCTCAAGGCTCCCCACTCCCACTGGTCAGCAAAGAAACTTCCTTCTATCCAAGTAAGGCAATGGACAACACAGGAACTACACCACAGCCCAGAATACAGCAAATCCTGTATACTGGTCTAAACTAGTCGAGGAGAGGCGGGAAAACAAGGATTTTTTTTGTTTTTTTTTTTGTTTTTGAGATAGAAAGCACACAGAAATGCAGGAAACAGTAATAAATCAGTTACACAGGCTAGCACACTTTCGTGGGCAGCCTCAACAGTTAAATTTAACTAACAAACAAACAACTTTCGACCAATTTTCGACTAAATGAAACTTTAAGTGCAGATAGTATATAATGCAACAAACAGTTAAAAAAACAGTTTAAGCTTATTCAAGGTAAGCAAGAGAAGGTATTTCAGGTAAAAACAGCAAAAGATACTTAAATCAGGAAAGTAGTCACTTTTCTCAGTTCTCTGCTGCTTTCGGCTTTTCCCGGTTAGGGGTCGCCACAGCGGTACTCCGGTCTGCTAATGATTTGCAGTAGATTTTTACGTGCCAAGTTTCCAGCTCTGATGCACAACCTTCAATGAAGGTACGCCTATTCACGCATGTCCCCACACAGAAGACGCTCTAGCTGAGAATCAAACAGGACAGCGTCTTACTGTGAGGTGAGAATGCTACCGCAGCACCACCACCGCAGTCTCCAATGGTGCAGAGTATGGTGTAAAAATCAGATTGTAGGGTATCTACATACATTATAGTGCTCTGCTGCAGATGCAGCCTGTGTGATTGGCTATGATGCATACCACCTACCAGGTACATCACTGAGGGGTTTTAATGGCACAGTTTAAGTGGGACAGGGGTTATCAGTAATTTATACATGATTGGCTTTTCCAGGCAAGTTTCTATCTTTTTTTTAAACGGCCTTCCCTGCTAAGTACTGTGGCACAGCACGCAAACCCGCATCACAGATATAAACAATGCTTAGCACTCAATGGACACCCCCCATCGACAGGCATTCTCAACACAGCAGCATGCTGTGCAAACACACTCAAACCAGCTAAAACATGAACCCCAAAGCTAAACAAAGCTTAGCAGCACTGGACACCCCTCCCCTTGCTTAGCTGAGAAGAGCACTGAGGAAACGGGTGCTGCTGAGCTTCAATGCACTTAAACAGATAGTGACACACCTCCTTTTGATGTCAGCTAGCTCTCCTGTGGACATCCACACAGTTCTGGGGCTACACAGATTTTATCTGCAGACATAGTAACCCATTTTTGCTATTCAGTAACCCCAACTCATTTGTATACAAATCCTTGCACACAACCTGGATAAAACACTATTCCATTCCAGGGCCTGCCTCCTTAACAGCCACAGAGATCTACAATTGTACATACTCCATGCAAGGACCTATACTGCATTATTCTCGCATATTTATTATTTTCCATTTTTACACTTTTCATTTTTTTTTTTGAATAATGGCATGTTTGTGCACTGCTGCGTGCTGCGTAAATATAATATAGGTGTTAAAAATATTTATATTACATCATTTTTCATTACTGTTTGGACACACAGGTCATAGTTTTGTACATATCTGTGCCTGGTATGCTATTTCTGACCTTCTGAGAGGGCTTTTATAGCCCCTGTTCACTTTTTAATTTCTAGTACATGGAAACTTTCTGTGCACACTTCAGACACCAACACGGGGTCTGCAGGACTACGTATCTGCTTGCTGGATCACTCTAGCACCCTCAGTTGCATGCAGTTCACCTGCTTATGAGGTGAATTGCATGCCATGGACACTTCCGTATTCGTACAGTAGTGCATGCCCTTCAGCTCTGTTTACTGGACCGCACAGCTGCTTACCTCCATGTAAGCTCCATGCCACTATTCCTACATGGAAAATGAATCCATGTAAGCTTTAATGAATTCCCCCTACAGTCCAGCTCTCACTTTCATGAGACAGCAGCTCCAAAATTCTCTGATAACTACCATGAATGTTTCAAATGCAAGCACATATTTGAAAGTGTTTAAGGCAGATTTTAGGGAAAGAAATAAGAAAAGCTTTGCAAATATTTCTAAAGCAGGCCAGTCAAATGATTCTGAGCACACTAAGTGTGAGAGTTAGTATGAGAAGTAATATATATGATGGTTCCAGTAAAAATGTTGCTCTTGCTCCATTTTGAATGTTAAACCTAATTTAAGTATAACTTTAAGGCAGTTCATTGTGAGTGGAATATAGCAAGCAATAGTTAAAACAGTTATCAGCCTTTCACTAGGAGGTAAATAACTAAAACCTACACTTGAAAAGAAGCAACGTTTTTAAGACACTTCCAATTTTAATGTCATTTTGCAGAGATAATCTGATGTTGGATTTCGCTGTTTGCAAGGTGACTGTTTCATTATGATTTCTGCAGAGGCAGTAGCAGTGATAACTGAACAATGGAGAGCACCTGTATCAATTATGAAAAGGGCTGAACATGCATGGGGCAAAATAAAGGGTTTTGATGTGATTGTTAAATAAAGTGTACTGAATGAATAGATGGTTGTCATAATTTTAAGCTAAGTAGCTACATAGATTATATCAAGATCTGAATAAACAGATTAAAAGGAAATGCCATCCACATCAAAATGTACATTGTTTTCATCATGATTAGTACTTTATACTTTAACTATCTTAAAATCAAGGATGTTTGCAAACCAGACTAGATGAAACTTGTTTTAAGCTATGCACATTTTAGCAGGCCTTGGATGCATACACATTTTTCAGATTACATTTTCAACTTTCTTTAGCTGCTGAAATTTCCAAAATGGCAGTCGGTGAGGTTTTGATTGAGTTGGTAACATCACTGATCGTTGCCTCATGTGTTTACTACTACAGAGGTGTATGATTTGTCAGGCTCAAGTATAAAGATATGGACAAGAGAAAATGCTAAATATGTGTTACTGATCTTAAAAACACGAAGCTCATATTGCTGTTGAGTTCAGATAAACAGATGTTAGGGCTATAATCAGTACAAACAAACAGTAGAAAAAATGTGTTGAAAAAAACTTAGACATCCATGCCTTCAATCCTCAGCTACTTATTTCTCTGTTAAATTAATGCATGAGATGTGGTAGAAAAGATGACAACATGATGCATTTATTGAAAAAGCCAGCATGAATGGACGGCTGGATTAAATGCATGCATGCCCTAAAACATTAAATTGTATTATTCTATAGAGATAAGCTTCATAAATACAAGGTCCACTATCAAAAAGGTAAATTCCTCATCCTTCATCTAGTTAGAGAAAAACAATTCTTCCATTAATCCATGAATCATATATAGGCATAGCAAAGTGCAATGAAAGATGGATATATGTCTTATATTTGCCCAAAATATTGAACCATATAGAGAAATGTATTCTCAACAGTGATTTATGTACTACTGTTCATAAGAAAAGAGCATCTGTTAGACTGGATGCTTCAAAGGAGTTATGAAAAATTGACAACATAAGTAGGACTTCCTCTTTTTAGTGACTTGTCTTGTTACAGCTGTTTTCTCAAGTTAATGAGCCAAAAAAAAAAAAACAAAAGAGGAGTAGACCATTTTAGCGTGGTGATAAAGGCATACCACTCAATGTGTCTCAATTCAATGTACTGGTAATGTTTCACCATGCACGCTGCCCTTCATTAACTGTACAACATACCTCCGCAACTATCACTGAATGCATTAATCAGAAGCCAGCATCTCTGATAACTTATCAAAAATATGTCTAAAACATCTGTAAGGGACACTTTCAAAATTATCATCCTTCCAAACTTATTGAAGCACATTCTGTGCCACTGTAAAACAAAAAAACAACAAAAAAGATGATAAAAAGTCAGTTTAATCTTATGTAATGCATACCATTCAGGAATCATGACAAATCTCAAATCTGAGACACTTCTTGTAGAAACTGAACAATCTAACCATAAGAACAGATACTTTAATATTGTTGACACCATCTTTTATCATAATGGTGGTGACTATGGAATTAAGAGTAATCAACCCACAAGACACCAAGATAGGTAGATTTATGGGTGCACTTCCACCTTTTGCTTCTGTCAATTCATATTAAATGAGTAGATGGCTGAGAAAACTGTCAAGTTATGCATGACCAGGCTCTGGTAGACCAGTTTAAGTTCTTTGAATGATGTGACTCTTTTATTTTCACACTTTTCCAGTTTATTTTCAACATATATTATGACACTGGATCATTTCCTAAATCATGGAAAGCTGTAAAAGGCATTGTTTTAAGCAAATAAGGACTACCGCAGACAGTTAAGATCTACAGGCTAATTTATTTCTCTCACTAATTCTTGATGTTCTGTAGAGAGCAGAAATTACAGAGCTCAAATTATACTGCAGGAGAAATACATCCTTTGGACCATATAAACATAGCCTTTTCAAGTGCATTATTACCTCATCCCTTTGCAATCATATCTTGGTTAATATGGCTTAAAGCAGTCTCAGTAGTATGGTATACATTCATCTAAGAAATGCCTTTGATTTGGTTCAAATGATGTGTGAACTAACGACTTGTGGGGTGCAAGCTAACAGCCTATACATGTTTCAAAGGTATTTGCAGTTTATTCAAAGTGCAGGTAAAACAGGTATTTTCATACCCAGGTGACAGTAAATGTAGTGCTCCTTTAACTAGTGGTCTTGGGATTAGTCCATCTACCTCCTTCTGTAGTTCATTCTCAGAAACCCTTCTGAATATTTTCTTGTTACTCTAGTCTGATTTTTTGGCCATCTGGTCTTCTGATGTGCCTACAGTAAGCAGATTTCTATTCTAGGACCAGCTTCATATTCAACCTTAATTTAATAGGATAGATTTCTGCATGAATTTTGAAAGATCTGAAGCAATGATCATTAGAACATCTAAGAAGTTTAATAAGATGTACACAATATGGGAAATTATGTGTACTTGATGTGGCTTGTTTGATTCTGTCATACAGTACAAATAGTCAGGGGTACAGGCTTGCTTACATCTATCTACCTTAGTCACTGTGTATTAATAAAGACCTCTTTGGAGTTAATATGCAAATTGATCTCTGCCTCAGAATCTCCCATGTACAGACTAAAGAAACTAAACTATCCCTTAGAATGTGTTCGACTTGTAATAACCAACAGTGTTATTAGGATCTGTTAAAGACTAAAATTAGCAACAAATAAAGTAATCTGTTTCATCAGTAATGCTCAAATGAGGGAATATTATCATTTTACCAAAGAGAAAGGTAAGTGCACCCCACAACTTATAGGGATTCAAGGATAAAAATAAGTACTCCACCTCCAACTAGTTATTCTGGTGAAAACATCTCTGACTTTTAAGTAATTCTTTAAAGCGGATGCCCTTCATATGCTCTTGTACTTCTTCTTCACCTTCATTTAAATTTGTCCATAGACAGCATTTTCTCAAAAGCTAGAAAGAGGCTTTTCAATAGTATCATAGTCTTATAGTAAAATACTAGGCTATTGACTCAAGGGGGCTTTTTAATTCTAGCCATGCTTAGCAGTAAAATTTGATAGGTATTTGTTGTCAGGGGTTTTGCTGGAGTGTATATACTTGGGTATGCATGTCCAAGAATTTACATGCTTCCTCTATCTAACAGAGACATAAGTGCCAGACAAGGCAAGTGCACCCCACAACTCATAGGGATTCTGAGACACATATCTGTTCCTCTAGCACATCCTAGTTATGTTGCAGGCAAGCTTTAGTTCCCTAGATTAAGTGTTTCTGATTACATTTACAGCTCCCATCCACTGATCCAGGTTTTACTTGAATAATTGCAGGAATAAACTCTGCTTCACATTGATGGGAAGCCTGTTCCAGTGAAGGAAGAGGCTCTGAGACTCATATCTGTTCCACTAACACACCCTATTTATGTTGCAGGCAAGGTTTAGTCCCCTAGATTAACTGTTTCTGATGTTATTTATATTATGGATGAACAACAGGTCCATCAGGGCTGGATCAGAGGATGATTTTTAAGTCAGGCATAGATCTATGCTCAGCAGCTTATAGGAAACTGAATATAAGGCCAATGCTTTGAGGAGATCTACATAGAACTTGTTTTCCACATCATGTATTTATTTTGTGAGGAATTTCTGAGGATTCTCCATTTGTTGCATATGCTTGGCCAGGTACACACGGAAGGGGGCATTGTAGTCAAAGATTGGTCTTATGAATGTGTGATAAGAGACCTTGGGACCCAGGTGGACAGTAGTCTCTCCTTTGATAGTCACATCACCACAGTAGTCAGGAAGTCCTTCTATGTGGCACACCTCATCATAAAAGGGTTCTCATCCAGGAATAAATTGGTTATTGTTCCCCTCTACTCGTCATTCATTAGACCCATTATAGAGTACAATGCCCCTTTTGGAATGTACCTCACAAGACATCTGCAGCAGCTGGAAAGGCCACAGAAGTACCTCACAAAGAGGATTACTGGCCTCAAACAAATGCCCTACACTGACTGCCTCAAAAAACTCCAGCTTTAAGCTGTAGCATATCGCCTACTCCGAGGTGATCTCTGCCTAACATATAACGCTATGTCAAACCCAGAGCTGTTAGACATGCTACACCTAAAGAAATCCAAATCACTCCAAGCTACACACTCTAGGGACCTAAACCTTGTCACCACAATAAACAGGATACGCTGGAGGGATAGATTCCTGTCCCAGAGACTTCCTATACTCTGGAACAGGCTACCCATCTATGTCAAGCAAAGTTCTTCTTTAGCACTCTTCAAGAAAAATCTTGATGAGTGGATGGGAGATAGGAAATACACCCCAGGGATCACTTCTGTGTCTCTGCTGGACAGTGGCACAGGAAAATAACTTTCTTGGGTGGCGTACGCTATGGTACCTTGCTGGCTAGGCTTACATAGGCCCTTGGGCTGATAGCCTAGTACCTACCTATGAACCTATGAACCTATGAGAGCAGAAAAAAATGAACAATGATAGGTTTGAATCTAGATGCCAGATCCCTGTTTATTAGTTGTGTAATGTAGAAGGACTTCCTCACTACAGTAGACACATGATGGCAAATGCCAATTCATTGTCTACATGTATTTTCAAATCCCAGACTATAGAGTCGACTCTTAGGTGTGCATTGTCAATATGGTAGTTTGCTGGAGCAGCCAACTTTTTGAAAGATACCATGATGCACTTTTTAGCACCGAGTTTGGGATCATGACTTCAGCACCAGTTATTAGTCTGTATTATGTCTTCTTGAGGGATATTTGTGTCTTTTAGGGATTCAGTTACTTCACCCAGTTTGCAGTCATCTGCAAACTTTGTCAGCCAGAGGACACTGACCTTAGCCCTGTCCTCAGAAAAGTAGATGCCAAACAGGAGTGGCCCCAACACTGAGCCACGAGACGCTCCACTAGTAAATGGTCTGTTTGTGGAGGAAGACTATCTTATTTTAACTTCTTGGGTCCTATCTGTAAGCCAAGGGGCTATCCAACAGGTTTTGTAGGGGTTTCTACCTACTTTAGTGAACTTTTCTACAGTGCTTGAGTGGGGCATTGTGTCAAATGCCTTGGCCAGGTGGACGTAGGCAGTATGCACTACTTTGCTCTTATCCATTGCTTTGGTGATCTTCTGAAAGTCCACCAGGTTGAGTAGGCAGGACCTGCCCTTGACCAACAGAAACTGATTTTAATCTGATGTTCGTAGACTAGCTATATCATCATTTAGGATATCCATGATTATTCTCAACATAGCTTTGCATAACAGGCTAGTTGGTTTTATAGGTTGAAAATTCCCTGGGACTCATTGGAGTCCTCCATTCATTTGGCATGAAGCCTGTTTGAAGTCTGTGGTTAAATAGTATTTCCAGTGATTCCAATAGTTCATGTGTCATGCCATTAAGAAGGCATCCTGGGATATTACTAGGACCCATCACTGGAATGTTCTTGACATTGGAAAGTGCCTTAAGCCCCTGTTGTTTAGTGCTATTGGGGGAGTTATGGATGTGGGTAGTTCCTGAGGGGAATCTGTCAGGGAGATGGGGTAAAACTGGTGCAATATTTTCAACAAGGAGGTTTGCTATTATATTTCAGCTCTGTATAATAAGCACCATTTACATTAATTTGGTACATGGCTGTATACTGCCTTAAAGTTATGGAGAAACCTTAAGAAAGCTTTGTGAATCTCCTTCGCCTGGGAGACTAATTTTCCCTCATATTGTTTACTGGACTTCATTGGTCTTCCAGAGTACTTTCTGCAGCTTTAAAACCTATTTTACTAACTGTACAAGCATTTACATTTTCCATGGTTAGGAGAACTTGCTGAAATGGACTTTTTTGTTTAGACTTCTGGCATTTAGCAGTAACACCTTCAGTTTTACTGGGGTGGTTTAGCTATGCCAGGGGTTTATCAGGTTGAAAAGTCCTATAAAAGGCAGTATGAAAGTGGGCAAGATATTAGCAAATATTTGGAATCCCAGCATGGACAGGCACAGACCACCCTAGCAAAGCCAAGTTGTCTACCCACCTTATCTTCCCAGGCTGAAAATATTGTACCCCCTTTGAATGACACCATTATCTAAGCCAATTGTTAAGTCAATTATTTTCTCCTCATATTGCAGCATCATCCTTGGAGAATGTAGAATGCTGTTCAAGTCTAGGCTCATACCAGCCTAGGACACATAATCTGAGAGTTCCTTCATGTCTGTCTTCATGTAGTCCAGGGAGGTATGTCTCAGGTTGTTTACACTGACATGGACTAAGACTGAGTCATGCTGGTACTTATGGTTCAACGACATTAAGTGCTAGTGAATCCTGGCCAGTGACAGACAACTGACCGTGACTCTCTCCTTAATTAGCCTGGTAAGTGGGACATCTGTGTGTTTTTCAATGGAGTCTCCTATGACCAATATATTGGGTTAGGTGGTGGTTGACTTAAGGGCTTTGAAGCTGAAACACTGCGGGATGTAGCTGTGTGTGTAGGGTTGGGTTTTGATTTTGTGAAAGTCTCTTGAGATTGCAGAATATACTTTTTTTTTCTGCAATGCCTGGGAGGTCTTTGTGATTTAGGGAGATTACATATAAGAGCCACAGTATATGTGGGTCTATTTGTCTGGTCCTTACTATGTGAGGTGTGTCTCGTGTGTGTGTGTGAGTGTGTGTGTGTGTGTGTGTGTGTGTGTGTGTGTGTGTGTGTGTGTGTGTGTGTGTGTGTGTGTGTGTGTGTGTGTGTGTGTGTGTGTGTGTGTGTGTGTGCGTGTGTGTGCGTGTGTGTGCGTGTGTGTGTGTGTGTGTGTGTTACTGACAAAGTGATTATTATAATTGTTTGTATGCGAGAGTCTTGCTCCAGTGAAATTATTTAACTACATCTCTCACACATCATATCAGTTTGTTTAAGAATTAACTGGTTGTCATCAAACATAAGACAATTGCTACATTGGCTCAGGATGCCCCTATCCACCAGGCTTGCTGCAGAGATCACAGCAAAGTCTATGCCCATAGGTTCATAGGTTCATAGGTAGGTACTAGGCTATCGGCCCTGGGGCCTATACAAGCCCAGCCAAAAAGGTACCCTGGCTTTTGCCACCCAAGAAAATTATTTTCCTGTGCCACTGTTGAGCAGAGCCACAGATGTGATCCCCGGGGTGAATTTCCTATTTCCCATCCAATCATCAAGATTTTTCTTGAAGAGTGCTAATGAAGAACTTTGTTTGATATAGATAGGTAGTTTATTCCAGAGTATGGGAAGTCTCTGGGACAGGAATCTATCCCACCGGCATGTTCTGTTTATTGTGATGACAAGGTTTAGGACCCTACAGTGTGTAGCTCGGAAGGATTGGGATTTCTTTAAGTGGAGCATGTCCAACAGCTCTGGGTTTGACATAGCTTTGCATGTTAGGCAGAGATCACCTCTGAGTAGGCGATATGTGACAGAGTAAAGCTGGAGTTTTTTGAGACGGTCTGCGTAGGGCATTTGATTGAGGCTGGTAATCCTCTTTGTGAGGTATTTCTGTGGCCTTTCCAGTTGCTGTAGATGTCTTGTGAGGTACATACCAAAAGGGGCATTGTACTCTATAATGGGTCTAATGAGTGATGAGTAGAGGGGAATAATTACCTCTTTTTTTCTGGATGAGAAACCTTTTGTGATGAGGTGTGCCACATAGAACGATTTCCTGACTACTGTGGTGATGTGATTATCAAAGGAGA
Organism: Protopterus annectens; assembly: GCF_019279795.1. Classification (NCBI taxonomy): domain Eukaryota; kingdom Metazoa; phylum Chordata; order Ceratodontiformes; family Protopteridae; genus Protopterus; species Protopterus annectens. Next base: position 1,012,162,289 of record NC_056727.1, on the reverse strand, counting down.
GACTACTGTCCACCTGTATCCCAAGGTCCCATCACACTTTTGGTGTTAAGTATACTACCGCCTATGTTGTAGTTCATGGGTACAGAGTTTTTACCAAAGGGGATGACAATGCTCTTTCTGGCATTGAGCTTGAGGCCATAGTTTTGACACCAGGAATCTGTCTCAGTGAGGCCCTTTTGTAGGATGTCCACATCATTAGGGATTTTGATTATAGCTCCTAGTTTGTAATCATCTGTGAACTTTGTTAGCCAAAGACCTTCTGTGTTTGCCTGTACTTCAGAGAAGTAGATACCAAACAGGAGAGGACCCAGGACTGAACCCTGTGGTACTCCACTTGTCAGTGGTCTGAAGTCAGATTTGGAGTCTGCTACTTTCACAGTGTGGGTTCTGTCAGTGAGCCAGTTGGCAACCCATCTTGTGACATAGGGATTTATACCTAGTTTAGTGAGTTTATCTATAATTCCAGAGTGGGGGATGGTGTCAAAAGCCTTGGCAAGATCCAGATAGGCTGTGTGAACCACCTTACCCTTGTCTACGGCTTTGGTGACTGCTTCAAAGAAGTCTATCAGATTTAGGAGACATGATCTGCCTTTTACAAACCTGAACTGGGTGGGGTCCAGAGTTTGGAGATTACCAATGTCTTTGTTTATAAGTTCCATGATGATATGCTCCATGGCCTTGCAGACCAGGCTCATCAGGCTAATGTGGAGGTAGTTCCCGGGGTCCGTGGTGGCTCCCCCCTTGTGGAGTGGGATAACCATCGCTGTGCGCCATTCAGCAGGCACAAAGCCTGAGGTGAGGCTATAATTGAACATGGTACTTAGGTGGGGTGCCAGTTCATTCTTTAGCTCGTGTAGAATGCAGCATGGGATGTTGTCTAGTCCCATGAATGCTGTGTTCTTGGCTTTGGAGAGTGTGGTTTTTACCTGTGCAGCCGTGATTACAGGAACTTTGCATTCTTCCGGTATAGAGATAGGCTCTTTAGGGGGTGAGATGGGGATAAAGTTTGCACTGAACCTATCTGCCAGGATGTTGGCAATATCAGTTGGGTCTGTATATCTAGTGCCATTGTGCTGTAACTCAGAGCGGATCTGAGTGTTGCTCATAGCTATAGAATGCTTTCTGGTTGTCTTTAGAATCAGTGGCGATTTTGTTTTCATAACTAGCTTTGGAGGATTTTATCAGGGATCGCATCTTCTTACTAAGGCTGACCAGGGAGCTGCTCCACTCATGGGATTTTACTCTCTTTTGCAACAGTTTCTTCCTTCTGTTGTACAGTTTGTTTATGGCAGGGGACTACCAGATTGGCTTCCTTTTTTTGGAGGATAGCATCTTGGTTCTGTTTGGGATAGCACGATCCATGCACTCATGTAAGTGCTTATAAAGTGCAATTATGTAGGATTCAGTACATGTAACTGTATTGTCCATCTGCATGGATGTCATGAAGTTCACCACTTCTGTCTTAAGAAGCATGAAGCTGGCTTTGGGAAATATTTTACCATGGTTTCCTTAATGGGGGGTGGGGGCAGGATGTGAATATCTAGGGTAATTAGCTTATGGTCGGATCGGACCAATGATGCGTTGACTTCAGGTGTGGAACACCTGTCACTCATGTTGGTAATGACTAGATCTAGGATATTGTTGCCCCTGGTGGTGGCATGATTATGGATCCTTATTTTTTGTTCAACAAGGGGTGGTACAAGATGGCTTGCAGCTAGCAAACTTAAATGCTATAAAAGTATAAACTACAGTTAGAGCTAAGACTATACTTGTGTGTGGTTCTTCTCAGTGCACAAACTAGCTGTTGTTTGTGCAACTAAGTACTATGGAAATTTTAAGGGTCTTTTTAAATGAAAGATTTCAATTCTGTGAGCCTGTATTTATACAAGGCACTTCTAACCACTGCTGTATGATGAGCTGAACCATGCAATCACACTGGATAAATACAGGCAGAGGAAGCTGACTAAACAAAAGCCAATACCCTTCTGACTAATCAATAAGTCATTCATAAAGTATTTCTGTGTGATCCCTCAGCTCACACAGACCAGGCCACCTTCTAATCTCATTATGAAAACAGTCCTTGGCCTTCTTAATGTAAAACCACAGTACAGTCAGCCCAAAGTGAATTCAAAGAGGACAATCAAACAAACTAGCTGTAAACACACACTTTTAAAATTACTACAGTGTAGAGAAACATGTAGCAAGGTCAGTGAAAAGTATCACTTTTTACAGTGATAAAGGGTTGAAAATGCAATAAATAATTTGAAAATACAGTAGCAGTACTTTTAAATAGCTTATGAAGTGCAAAATTTCAACTTACAAATTATTGTCTGTGTTAGGACTGCACAAGATACAAGCCAAGTATTTGTGAGCTCTGTCAAAGTTAGCCAAGAACTCTGCAAACATGCCAAATTTATAATGGCAGAGAAAACTGACTAAACAAAGCTAATAGCCACCTGACCAATCAAGCAGTCTCACTCAAAGATATTTGCTTTAAAACTGTGCAAAGTGTTTAGTTTTACTGTTAGAACATTTCTTAAATAACCCTTTTTCAAATCCAAACTAAATGCGCATTTAAGTGCTCATTAATATCCTCTTAGGCAAGCAGTGCTTACAAAAACTTTCTCAATCATTGCTATATAATTATGTCTCTTCTATACTTCATGCATGATTCATTACTCTACGTAAATGTTGTTGTTGTAAATGGACCATTTGGTGCACTCTTCTTATAAAAATAGCAGAAAACCAAGCAATGTGATATAACAACACCACTCATAGGACTACTGTACCAGAATTGTCTGGTTTCATATAAATTCTGACTATGATTCCTAATACAGACATTTACTGTGTGTAATACAGAAACCTGAAAAAAATCTGAAATTCCAATGTCTGTCTACATTTAGTAATTGCAGTCATCAGACATTTACTATAAAATTACATATTTTTTCAACAGACTAAAATATGAGGAAAATTCCATGACAGCCTGGAAAATCAAAGACAGATGAACGCCCTGGATGTATATTTAGACTGTTTTACTTAAACAATAGCCACAGTAAAAAAAATCAAGTTGCTTCTCACAAATGCACATATTAATAAAGCACAGGCACAGATTAATGACTGTACAAACTGACCAAATCACAGCAGGTCACTTTCATTCACAGACAGCTTCCCAGCTTCATTCACCAAACAATTAAACCCACTTTGTTTACTGTGCACACCTCAGATGTCTGAGTATGCTAAAACTAATGGTTGCATTAATTCATTTTGTCCATAGAGACAGTAGACACAGCTTATACTCCAGCTTGCCTTATCCAAAGTGACATTAATCCTGCAAAACCAGAATTACAACCTCAAAAAGCAAGGCTAATCATTTCATCCACAGACAGCCCCAATACCCACTGTCTTCCCTAGGTATCTAGTTTGTCCCTGCTGTTATAAAAAATGGTTACATTAATGAATTTTTATTTTACATAGACATTAGTTACAGCTTGTATTCAAGCTTGCTTCACCCCAATACACAGTAGTCTTATAAAGCCAGTTGTATAACAACAAACAGGGACAATTTATTTCACCAGTAAACATACCCCATACTCCTTGACTGCCCACATTATCTGGTTTAACACTGTCAGGATAAAAAAAAAACAATGGTTATATAAAGCATTGTTTTCACAAAAACTAGTGAGAACTTGCATTCCATCTTGCTTCACCAAAATACACATTAGTTCTTCTAATCCAGAATTACAACAGTAAACAGCAAGGTCACTCATTTCATCTACAGACAACACCCTTATTCACTGACTATTCTTTGTTCCTCTTTTGACCCTACCAAGATACAAAAAGATTACATTAATGGATTTTGGCTTCAATGACACAGTACACAGTGCTTGTATTACAGTTTGCTTCACCCAAATGTGCATAAACCTGCAAAGCCAGAATTAGAATAACAAAGAGCAGTGCCGATATTTTACCCCAGTACACATTTTCCACCCATAGTATCTAGATTCATACTGCCAGGATAAAAAATAATTACTACATTACTGTATTTTTGTTTTACAGAAACAGTAGTTACAGTTTGTATTCCATCTTACTTTATTCAAATACAAATTAGTAGTTATCTAAAACATGAATTGCAGTATATTATGCAACCAGGCCATTTGGTTTCCAGTTTTGTCTGCAGACAGGTCCATTAAGAATTGTCTTCCTCAAATATCTAATTTTACTCTGTCAGGATTAAAAAAATAATAATAATCTACTTACTATACTCTGGTACATGAAGAAAGCATCCAGATACTAATGTGGCATACTACAGCTTTTTTTCAATGCTTCACAATGAACTTTTAACCTCTCATGCATTAGTCTTGTGGTGATAGGCTGCTGTGTGATACAGAACTGCTTTTGACAATACAGCAATTATTATGATTTTTAGTCTTGATTCAACTGCATCTATAATCAAGACTGAAAATCTGAATATTACTATACCAACAAAAGTGATACAGCTGCAAGGTAAGCCTAGTTACTTTTCTGCTAATGTGGGTTTGTCAGCTCTCCTAACACTCTTGGTAAATCTGCCATTGTAACTTACGGTGACATATTGCATCATTAACAGCAATCTTCCTAGCAACACTGGGCACTCAAATGCGGCAGAATCACTATAACAACTATATTTAAATTCTCTGAATGAGTTCTAAATGCCCATTAAATGATATAACCTTTAACCATTTATACTCTGTATTTGAAACATCTAAGTTATCTTTCATAGATGGCTATAGCCAGGCTCATCCAACTCGCAGTTCTGCCAGATAGTTGGTAGAACTTACTATGCATTAAGTTCCATGAAGCTGTGGGTCTGCATAAGAACTAATATACGAGAGGATGACTACAGACTTGCCAAAGATGCAACACCTAATCCTTCCATATTTCCCTGCAGATCATCAGATCCACGTTTTACCAGATCCTTTGCTCTGAGGATCCACTTCTTCTTTCTTGGAACATGTAAAAGGTCCTTTGACATGATATTTGTCTATAAAGGCCCACTCTGCCATAGAGGCAATCTGTAGTCATTGCAAATACACAGATTAGTAGAAAGTAAGATGGGAGAAAAGAAGTCTGGATTCAAATCAGGATGCAGCACAAATGACCTTCTGAGTAAACAGAGTGCCTCTTTGGCTTTCTTCAAAAGGAACCTTGACGATTGGATGGGAGAAAGGAAATTCACCCCGAGGATCACATCAGTCGCCCTGCTAGACAGGGGTCCAGGGAAGTAAATAGTATGGGAAGAAATACCCAGGGAATTGTTATGGCTAGGCTTGTATAGGCCCTAGGGCTGATAGCCTAGTACCAACCTATGAACCTATGAGAAGAAGCTATGGATGAGGAGAAAGTCCATCTGGGCATTCATAGACTTGGAAAAAGCATATGACAAGAGCCTAAGAAAGCAAATTTGGGCAGTTCTGCAATGGTTAAATGTCCCCGAAACATTGAATTTGTGCAGGTTATACACAAGGACCTAATGACAAAAGTATGATCCGTGTTTTGACTCAGATCGGTGTACCCAGTGGGAATGAGTGTGCTATAAGTCTCAGATCTGAGCCCACTGCTGTTCCTACTTTTGATGGACTACATTATCAAACAGGCCAGACAGATCGACAAAGTTGCTATATGCAGATGATGCTACATTGCAGGAAGACTCCGAATAAAAACTTCAGCAAAGGATATCAGAAGGGAATGTAGAAGACACATGGGATCAAACTGAGTACATGAACTTTTAACCTCTCATGCATTAGTCTTGTGGTAATAGGCTGCTGTGTGATACAGAACTGCCTTTGACAATACAGCAATTATTATGATTTTTAGTCTTAATTCAACTGCATCTATAATCAAGACTGAAAATCTGAATATTACTATACCAACAAAAGTGATACAGCTGCAAGGTAAGCCTATTTACTTTTCTGTTAGGCAGTTATAATGGCAGCAAATGGGAGAAATCAGAAGAAGGTGAGAACTGAGATAGAAGGGAAATAGTGGAACAAGTTTATAGCTTCAAGTACCTGGGATGGGGGGATTGAGGAGAAAGGAAGTCTAAGTGAGGAGTTAAAAGCAGGAATTAAAAGGATTGCAGCCAACTGTCATAGAGTATCAGAGGTGGTGTATGACAGAGGAATGCAAAATAAAAAAAAAATGAAAAGCAGGTGGTATGATTCACATGGGACAGACAAAGAAAGTAGGACATCAAAACAGAAGCCCAAGTAGCTCCAGTTGTAGTCAAGGTCAAAGAGAACAGATTGTAATGATTCAGGCTCATGTGCAGGAAAGTAGAAGATGATCTGGTGAAGAAGTGTGGAACAGCAGGTAGAAGGTAAGAAGAAATTAAGGCATTCAGCAAAGAGATGGATAGATTAAATGAACTAAGGTCTACAGCAATCAGCTGTGACTTTTGAAGAATGTAAGATAGTGGCATTGATGGTTATAGTTGACGTGACAACCTGATCCTATGTAGAAAATGAGAAAAAGGGTGGTGGTTGATTGATTATGTTGTTGTTATGCTGTAAAAATGCAGCCAAGAGGTGATGGTTATACATTTTGAATTGTAGATGAGCTAATATAGTAATGTCTGCTCTTTGGGGATATGCAACCTGAGAAATACTGACAGTGAAACTTTCATTCTTGCATAGTAGGTGTTCCTCCATACCCATTATGCTATAAGTATCCGTTATATACTTCTGTATTGTATCACTGAAGTTATGATACTTAACCTGCTATGCTGCTCATATGAGCAGGTGAACAGCACACTAATCTTTGCATTGTATTAGACTTATGGTCACAGACTCCTACAGACATGTTGGAGTACACCTTACATGTTTTCAAAGGTGAGCATCCTGTCTGGATCTTTGAGCACCAGATTGTTATCCTACCACTTATTTGAATCCATCACCAGACAAATGCTGTAGGTGGACATGACTAGAAATTTGAATTCTATCCCAGAAAGCTCAGAATGATGATGGTTTGGTCCCACAAAAGGTCCTTCATATTATTGCAATACTTAATGCCACATACAGAAAAGATACACCGAGATCCTGGCAAATGCCATGTTTCCCTTATTGTCCCTTGCATAGCCGTGATGTGATTAAGTTTATGCATTGTTGCAATACTAATGATAATATGTTTCCATCAAACAGGTATGCATACCTTTCAACTGTCCAGATTTTCACAGAATGTCCAGATTTTTGCCTCATATTTTTGGTCTGTTTCTCATAAAATTGTGGTTTTCTGTCAAATCATTGGTAAATCATTGAGAATGAACACAGAAAATAATGACAGACATTTGAGTTTCAGACTTCATACTTTTCAGAAAAGTAATGCTAATGGAAAACATATTATTCTATCAGCTTTCTAAGTTTGTAAGTGCAATATTTAAAAATTGGCCCTATTTTTTGTCTGTTGTTCCACCATTATTTATGGCTTTGTCCAGATTTGTTGTTGTGAGAGGTTGAGAGTTAGGCAGGTTTGTAAAATATGAGAAAACACTACAATAAGTGCTGTTTTGTTTTTAGGTATATAAAACATATATGGCAACATATGGTCATTTTGTATCTATTTCTGTTGGCCCATGTTTGCAGATTGTTTATAAATCTTTGCATTGTATTAGACTTATGGTCACAGACTCCTACAGACATGTTGGAGTACACCTTACATGTTTTCAAAGGTGAGCATCTAGGTATGCATTTCAGGTTTCACATGTCAGGTAGGGATGAACACATACGATGCTAACAGAATATTTAAGCTTGTATATCGGAATATCTTCAAATTCTGCTTCTCTGCCACAAGTGCTACCATCACATTTGTAGACAAAAATGTAGCAATCACTGTCATGGCAGACAGTGGGCCTGAAGCTATGATAGTTGCAACCTGCACCGGGTGTCCAAAGTCTGTGAGATTTGATGGCAACCGACTGGCACCTGATGATGGATGTGACATACAGGACACAGTCCCTGATGCACAGGATATAAAGGTGTGACGCACATTGAATGAGCAAACTCTGCTGATTGTCACTTATGTGAGTGGAGACAGCAAGGGTGCCAAAACTACTCAGACACACCAACACCTTTTGTTAAGGTTTGTTGATGGGAATAACAAGGTTGAGGGAGCTGCCACAATCTAGGTCACATGCTACAACAGCTGGTAACTAAACATCTGCTGTTCATACTACTTCACATGAGCTGCAAAGGTAATGCGATCCGCCTATGAGCCATGGCTGCATTTGGAGCTCCATAAGCAGGTAACCAGGAAGATCACAGACTCTCAAATAGCATTGCTCTAAAACTAATATATATGTTGGACTCGAACATGATGGTGTGGAAACAGAAAAGGCTTCATGATGAAGCCAAAGAGACTTTTGCTTAATGCTTGATGTACAATCAGTGATGCAAAAAACAGGCATGATGATGGTGCTGAAAAATATTATCAGAAACTGTTATTTTTTTTGGAAAATAACAGACATTGGGTGCCACTGACACATGCCATGTCAAAAGTAACTTGCAGCCATGTGACACATTGTTGGCATGACAAGTATGCATGGACTTCACTGTGATATGTTATAGGCTGATGTGGCTCATTCTGTGGCTGCCATAGAGATAAGTCTTTTATGCACTGTGATGGATATTAGTGATAGTTATAACATCATGATTTGGGTTTTGCTGTCTGCTTACCCTTCAAATGAAAGTGCCTGATGTGCACATCACTGAAGAAGTGCAGTTCTCACCTTTAACTCTCTGTAATAGTCACCATTTATAGCCTTTTCTACAGGGACCGCATGCACTTTTTTTCCTGTTCTGCATTTGCTGGGCAGTGTTCCTTTTTGTAATTCTGCGTTTCATATATATAGAGGCTGCTGCATTCTTATGTTTGGTCACAGTACTTTTTGTCATTGTATAGCTGTGGAATGTCACTGGATAGTAGACATTGTAGATTAAATTTGACTAAACAGGGGTTATAGTGGTCATCCTTTGTTCTTTCTGTCCTATGGTCAGTATCACCAATTGCTCTTTTTGTACTGTATTTCTCCTAATTTTTATCATTCAGCTGAGGTTGGAGCTACTACTGCTCTATATTATATGTCAAGGAGATAAATGTAAGGGATGTTTGTTGAGGGTCATTCATCTTACAGTGAGCACTCTGAGGTTCACATGATGCCTTACTGGTGATGCAGCTGCAGTTTACTGGTGCAAAAAAATACCAAAAGTAGTAGCTGGGGAAGGGGGATCATATTTAGTTACTGAATTCAAGAGATGCAGTGCATACTGTATTTAGGATTTGGAATATCATGTTTCTAGTTACCCGTGTGCACAACAAACTCAGGCAAATACAATGCCTGACACTGAAATTAATTCCTTCCCTTCTTTCTGAGGATATTGTTTGTGATACCAAACACAATACAGGCTGATATGTCTTTTTTCTAAGGCTTCTTTTCAGGCTCTTGTTTAGGTATGTCTCTGTATTCTTGTTAAGTGCTACCTCTCTATATTACATCATTTCTTGAATTTGGCACATCATTCGTCTTTCCTAGGGGCCTCGTTTCCTTCAGCATTTTTAAGTCTGCTTATCCTTGAACAACTATACTTGTTAGCTGTCATTTACCATGAAAGCTGTTGTCAATGTGGATGTTATTTGGGTTCAGCCAATAACATTGTTTTCATACCTGTTATCTGATTTGGGATGGTGTACGTAGACAATGCTAATTATGGATTCCATGTGATACTACACGTATGATTAGTGCATCTCATACTGTGTTGTATAACGTATTATTATAATTCACTTGGCATCATATTCTCCATTGTTCTAATTGTGTATGCCTACATAAAAATGTCTCCCCCTTATTCCTTTTTTAACTGGAGTCATATTACTTACAACTGAGTATAGTGATACGTTCAGTTAATCCTGAATCTGACCTTCCAACAGGGAAATAAGAGATTATTGGTAGCTGGATTATTAAAATTATGAAAACTTAAGAATTCATCCATAGAAGCACAGCTGCTATATATGAATTATTTAAAAATAAATTATTTAAATAAACAAGCAATTTTATCACAGTAAGCATTTTACTGATGTAATTTCAAAAATAAATGCCAAGAAAAGAAACTTGCTTAACTTATTGGTATTCATATCCATCACTGATGCTTTACAAAGCAATCAATTTCTTAGACTGTAAAATGATATTCTGTTTGACACCTCAGTGATTTCACATTCTTCCAGTATTATTAATTTTCTTAATGATGCCATAGTCACATAGAAAAAGTGTAACTGAATTTTTTCATACAAAGTGGAAATGCATCTAACACATTTACTGAGCAAGAATCAAGTTACAGATGTTTAGCAAATTTTTCAGCTGCTAATAAAGGTGTAGGTACTTTTATACTAGAAAATGTTTTCAAATCATGTACCATAATGAATATTGTATCTAGAGAATATTACATTAAACAGAATACCAGTAACACCGTAGCAGTCCGCAATCCCCAAGTACAGTCGATATCCACTTAATAACCATCAGACCATAGAACAGTTATGAAATAGTTATAAAATAATTAGCTTCTCAGACATAATTTCAGTCAGCTCAGAAAAGACTTTATAAACTTGGAACAGATAAGGTGTGGGGGGGCAAAGAGCTTCTGTTTGCCAGTATTAATTGGCTAAGCAAGTAATAATACTCAACGGGATCTGTACAGATCCCCGACGGCACTTTTGGCCAAAGCAGAAATCACTGAGCATACATAACCGAAAGTGCTGTTCACCGAAGCAGCACTTTCGGTTATGTATGCTGGTTGTGCCAGTCGCACTATGGTGCGGTTAAGGGAGAGTTCCCTTTTCACCACTGTAGTGCGACCTCAGAGTGAGAATATAAAAGTGGGGGTGGGTGGGGAGCACAGCCCCCCACATGGGGGGTGCAGGGGGGCTTGCCCCCCTGCATAAAAGAAGATTTATTGTTTTTTGTTTTTTTTTTCGAACGCACTTTAACGAAAGCACTTTTTCGGTGAAAGCGCTTTCGTTAAAGTGCTTCAGTTATTGTGGATTCAGACTATTGAACTTTCGTTCAATAGTCCTAGATCCTGCTCAACATGGTTTTGTGTTACTGTGGAAATAACATCTGCCCAGGGATGTTTCAAGACCTCTACACCCCTGGATGGATGTTATGAGACCTCTACACCCCTGGAAGGGTGTTATTTCCACAAGAACACAAGTCCTGGAGGGCATTATTGTGCTTTGAGAAGGGACTGTCTGTAAAATTGTTTTGTTTTACTTACTTACTTATTTTTTTTTTATTACTATATTTCCAGCCCACACTGGTCCATGGTGCCTATGTGTGTTGGTGTGGACACCATGGAATAGATTCAATAAAGCTCCAGAATCCAGCACATTACACCAATATCAGCACAAAATTTGCAGATAATATTGTAATTTGTAAATGTATGACAAGAAACTCAGAATAGCTCTATGCACAGTGGACTATCACAGTATAAACAGCACACTATAGAAATGAGCAAGTAATCCGTAAGTAATAAGAAATGGTTGTCCAATCACATTGTACAGAACCACTGTTACGGAAAGATGATCACAATTCAAGCATCCTTATAGTTTTATATATATATATATATATATATATATATATATATATATATATATATATATATATATATATACATATATATATATGTGTGTGTGTGCGTGTGTGTGTGTATAAAACAGAATCTGTACAGTAAGGTTAAGGATAACTATGGAATGTAACTGACTCTGTTATGATACCCCCCCCCCCCAAAAAAAAAAGACTAAAAAATGCCAGTTATCCCAATATAATTAGCATGGCATTCATAACATACATTTTCAGGAATAGACACAGAAACATCTCAGACAACTATGGATATTTCCATGTTTCATCCAGTAACTTAAAATATGTGCTTCAAAGCTGTAGAGCTGTTTTTAATATGTATAGTGACATAACTCTTTACAGTAAGCTCGGAGGCAACTATGGTTATCTTTGTAGTACATGTATTAGTAAAATATGTTGGCTTGGGCTTACAGATTCTGATGGAATCTAAACTTTTCTTAACAGTGGGTTCCAGACTTGTGTGGGGAATACAAGTAATGCACACACCCAAGGAAAGTCAGAGATAGAAAAGAAGATGAGGGGAATGGATGAAGAAGAGGGACACACAAGAGGGATGCTGGAATAAGACAATCTGTGGGAAAGTCAGAGGGTCATTGGCATTTTTTTGTGGGGAAAAAGCCTCCCTTTTTTAAGAATAGAAGGAAACATAAACATAGGGAAAAAGGAAGAGAATGACATTGCAGCAGATATACCTATAGAACAAATAGCACAACACAAGACAGACAAAGATTGGAAAAAAAAACAGTAAGAAGAGGTAAGTTACACTGCACAACACAGACAATGAAAGGTTGTGGATGCATACCAGCCATGGTGAAATGCAAAAAAGCATATTTACCTATGCACTATCACATTATGACATGTCACAAACTGTGAGGCAGTTATACCTGGATATGTATGACCAATAATGGATGCGTGTTCAAGGGTAATAAAGTAGGATCATAGTAAACATTGGATAAATATGCACCTATCCAAATAGTCTGTCAGCAGTGCAAGTGCAAGCCAAGCAGCATCACATATGAGCAAATGCAGGTCTAACAATGGTAGATAACTCCACCAGAGGACAGAGCCAAACCTATGACCATGCATGCAAAAAACAAACAGCCAAGCACAGTGCCAAACAGAAGTACTTCAGAATAGCAACAAAACTTCTACATACACAAGTAGGTATACACAACTCAAATAAATGTGTAATGGAATGTGCATATGTTGCACAAATATACCATATCAAAGGCAACACACAGGTGTAGATGTGTATGTATGTCTGTCAGTGGCATAAATGGAATGTGCATTAAATCAAAATTGATACACATACATACACCAGTGACATGTAAGAATATGTTTAAAAATGTAACTCTACAGCATAGTAAATGCAGCAGATTGTGCAGATGGACATGAAAAAAGTACACTGCATAACACGCAAGTATAATGAGAACAAGGATGTGTTGCGAGCATTAGCCAGCAACTTGTGTGCACATTTCCTGCATTGTACAATGGGCATACATGTGATACATTTTCACTGTGTCATATTAATACATGGCAATGGTTAGTAGTTTTAACAAAAGCAAATATACCTGCAGAAAGTAATAGTGAAATATGAAGGTGGGAGGAAGTTGGACATCCTGGGCACACATCAAGCTAAAACAGGACAAGGAAAGTTGACACAATGCAAAGGCATGTGTACAACACACATGGTTCTGTAGAAACTACACAGAAATATATTTAGCCAAATGGAAAATGTATGCCAAATGGCCAGATTGATTGCTTATGTCCACTGAACTGGACATGTATAAAACACATATACACAGTAATGTGCAATCATGTCACATCAACATACATAGGTAAGCAAGTTAAAAATTACAAGCACATAAACATATACTCTAATGCAAATGTCAAATAAATTAACACAGGTGTGTTCGTTAGTGAGCAGATGACACTCTTGTGAGCATCATTATAGCACATTAGCAGTAACTCAGTGAAAGCTCACATATCAAAGGCACATCTGTGTGTCAGTATGTATCCAACTATGTGCACACACACACGTACAGTCATTTAATGTGTACAGCTATTTCTGGAAGTTGTACACTGATGTCAGTATGTAATGGGTGTGGAAATGCTGCTTACAGCAAAAACAGCATAACATACTGTTAAATAATGTGTTATCTGGAATATTGTGCACAGATTAATGTTACATTGCTGTTTGATGCAATCAGAAAATGAGGACTGCAGGATATACCTGTAAATGATCCCATATGGCATCAGCATTGCTAAACCATGACACACAACACCACATCATGACAGTGGGACATCATGACAACTCTAAATCAAAAGCATGTGGAATGACATGTCTCTATGTTGCATACACTTTATATGGCAAAAAGAGAAATCCAAGGCATATCACAATGTTAATGATGGAGTATGGAAAACATATGTTGTCTGTCAGTCACCCCAGTAAGACATAGGTTCATAGGTTCTTAGGTAAGTAATAGGCTATCTGCCCAAGGGCATTTATAAGCCTAGCCAGAGTGTGTTGGTTTTCGCCACCCCCTTAGTTTAGTTCCCTGTGCCTCTGACTAGCAGAGCCATTAGTTCCCTGTGCCTCTGTCCAGCAGAACCACTGCAGTGATCCACGGGGTAAATTTTCTGCTTCCCATCCACCCGGTAAGCTTTCTCTTGAAGAGTGCTAGTGAGGGGCTCTGCCTATGTATACTGGAATCTTGTTTCAAAGCATGGGGAGTCTCTGGGTCAGGAATCTATCCTTCCAGCACGTCCTATTTATTGTTGTGGTAAGGTTTATATCCCTAGAGCGTGTGGCCCTCAGGGGATTGTTTTTTTTTTTTTAGGTGGAGCATATCCATCAATTCTGGGTTGGACATGGCCTTGTACATCAAGCAGAGATCACCTCTGAGTAAGCGGTATGCAACCAAGTACAGCTGGAGTTTCTTTAGTTGGGCTGCATAGGTCATCTGTTTGAGGCCAGTAATCCTCTTGGTGAGGTACTTTTGTGGTCTTTACAGCTGTTGCAGGTGTCTTGTAAGGTACATCCCAAATGGGGCACTGTATTCTATAATGGGTCTAATAAGTGATGAGTAAAGAGGCACAATAACCTCCTTTGTTCTGGATGCGAACCCTTTTGAGATTAGGTGGGCCACGTAGAAGGATTTTCTAACCACCTTTTTAATATGATTATCAAAGGAGAGCTTGCAATCTACTTGGGTCCCCAGATCCCTTATTACTTTTTTTGCATTTAGGGGACTATCACCTATGTGGTAATTTGTGGGTACTTTGTTTTTTTCCAAAGGGGATGACTATGCACTTTTTGGCATTCAGCTTGAGACCATGATTTTGACACCAGGTATCCGGCTCAGTGAGACCCTTCTGGAGGGTGTCTGTATCAGCCAAAGAATCAATTATGGCCCTAGTTTGCATTCATCTGCGAACTTGGTCAGCCAAAGTCCTCCTGTGCTTGCCTGTACCTCTGAGAAGTATATACTGAACAGGAGGGGTCCTAGGACTGAGACCCAGAGGATGCCATTTGTAACCGGTTTAGAGTCGGACCTAGAGTCTGCAACTCTCACCATGTGGGTTCTGTCCATGAGCCAATTTGCAACCCATCTTGTGACATAGGGGTTAATGTTCAGGTTGGTGAGTTTGTCTATAATACCAGAATGGGGAATGGTGTTGAAAGCCTTTGCGAGGTCTAGGTAGGCTGTGTGGACCTCCTTACCCTCATCTAATGCCTTGGTAACTGTCTCAAAGAAGTCCACCAGGTTTAGGAGGCATGATCTGCCCTTAACAAAGCCAAACTGGGTGGGGTCCAAAGTTTGGAGGTCTGCAATGTCTCTGTTAATGAGTTCCATGAAGATGCACTCCATAGCCTTACAGACCAGGTTAATCAGGCTTATAGGGCGATAGTTCCCGGGGTCCATTGTGGTGCCACCTTTGTGGAGTGGGATAACTGTTGCTGTGCGCCACTCTGTGGGTATGTAGCCTGTAGAGAGGCTGAGTTTGAACAGTGTGTTTAGGTGAGGGGTTAGTTCATTTTGGAGCTCTTGTAAGACACAGCCTGGGAAACAGTCTAGTCCCATTGAGGCTGTGTTTTTGGCTTTGGATAGGGCTGTTTTAACCTGTGTGTTGGTGATTGCTGGGGCCTTACATTCTTCTGGTATGGTTATGGGCCCTTTAGGGGGTGAGAGGCATGTGAAGTTTGCACTGAACCTGTCTGCCAAAATGTTGGCAATATCAGTCAGTTCAGTGTATTTTGTGCCATTCTGCACCAACTCAGAGCAGATCTGAGAGTTTCCACTTAGGTTCTTGACATAGCTAAAGAATGCTTTGCCCTTGGAGGAGTGGTTTCTGCCCAGAAACTGTAGTTTTATTGTCCATTTTGGGCTAATTTCTATCTCTTTAATCTTTCTGATATAAAAAACGTGTGTTTTTACATGTGTTTACAGGCTGTTTCTTACACACTATTTGCAGGTTAACTGCGGCAATGCATGGACAGTTGAATGCGTGTGTTGTGTGTCATGCACACATTTAAACTGAATTAAATGTCACATGACAATAATACATAAACATAACAGAGACATGGTATGCATGCACTAGAGTGATATGCAGTCCAGTCAGTAGAATGACAATCACCATGTTGGCAGTAAAACCCAAGTGGAGCTCACATATAATACTTATGGACCAGAGAGACAAGGCTGATGGGGCTTAGTCTCCTGAATGATCTCACAAGCTATCACCCTGAATTAATCTCCAATAGCCTGTGCCAGATCCTCAAAGAAGGACATCATCATATCTGTCCTCTCTGTTTGGAAGACATCAGTCATGACCTCCCAGATCTCCTCACAATAGTCGTCTCAATTCTGGTAGTGACAATGTCTCCTCTGGGGTGCAAGCAGGATGGCTTGGGCAGTGGTGGGTCCTGGGTCTTAGGCATCGTTATCATCATCATCAACATCATCATCATCATCGTCATCACCACCATCCTCAGAAGACTGTGACAGTGGACTCGCATGTGCTTGTCATCATCTTCAGATCAGGGAATGTCCATGGGTCCTGTACCCTGTAAAGATTAATTGCAAAACAAAACAGAAAATAAAAGCAAATGCCTAATATGCAGAACAGTTCATTGAATATCATAGCACAAAAGAATATGATTAAAATGACAATTTACACAGGGACTGACGCATCTCCATTATGGGCATAGTTACTCATGGTCCATTATGTCTTATTCGTAAAAAGGATGTCTGTATTCTGTTCTGAACAATTCTATATACTTATACACACCCACATGGCTCATTAGCTTTGTAAGAATGTATAAATGGTCAACTCAACATATTGTACTATCTGCATTTAATGATTTATATGAGCAACCACAGTGTTGTTGTTAAAATGGGAGAAAGTGATATAATAATACTGTGGACAATAAGCAAGCCATATGGCAAACATTTGAGATAGAAAACATGATAATTTTCTGAACACACAACAATATAATGAGAACAACAGTAAATGCAATCTGATATGTTCAGTCAACACAGCTGGTGACATATCAGAATCCAATATCTTTGTTACTAACAGTTTTGTATTGTATACATGTATGCATTATCTAGCAAGACAATTGGCAATCAGTAGCCTGAAAAATCAGAAGACTGTGTATATGCTTGTTGATACTGAACTGCTGCAATTGAATGGATATCTGCTCAAGGGTCAATAAATCTAGGCTATAACTGTATTTCTACAAAAACATGAGTTGGGCACAGATGCAGTACCAATGCTGACCTGCAGGGTGTGCTGATTATGAACTGATGCAATGAAATGTGTATCTGCTCAAGTGTCAGTAAACCTAAGTTATAACTGCATTTCTAGAAATTGGATTGGAGACAGATGCAATACCTATGTAGGCCAAGTGGCTGTCCTGAACATGAACTGCTATATTCAAGTGGGTATCTGTTAAAGCATCAGTAAACTTAGCATTTCTACAAAAACAAACAAGATATCTAAAGTAGATGCAATACCAATGCTGAACTGAAGGACACATCACACAATCTGCAAACAGTGCAAACACTGGCATTGACTAATAAGCAAGCTATGCACAACAAATCAGTTTTCTGAAGTATACTAAACTATACAAACAAGTAGCAATCAAAACACTTAGACTATGTTCAATTGTGTGCTGAAACAATGGCTCAATGCTACATAAAATATCAACATTGTTAGATTTTAATCACAGTTGTAAGCACAGCTACCGTTTGATAATATCACTTAGCTTAGTGATGCATGATGGGGATTCCTACATTCTAAGCAATATATATCATTGTAAAAAATACAAGGCTGTAAACAAGGGAAGATGTATTTCAGTTCATAAAAGAGGTAAAATAATCAAAATCTCTCTCTCTCTCTCTCTCTCTCTGCTGATCCTGAAGCTTGTGCAACCACACGATGCACATGGCTCTGTTCTGTGTGTGATACTCTTCACCTGAAATCAAAAAGGAGAATGTAGAAAGATTGTATTCCTTAAATAATACTGATATACATTTACAGCATAGTTTATAGGCACTTATTTTTGAAGTACAATAGCTAATCACAATACACAGTTGACATTTTTACACACAGGTGTTAACATCTATAAACACAGATTGGAGAACGTGAGATTCAAATCTACAACCGCAATCTACATCCCAAGCTCTAACCTTGAGAGTTACCTGCCTACTTAACACATTTTAACTGAAAAAAGCATGGTTTGCATGTAGTGAAAACACTTTCCCCGGGATTCATGAAGCTTGTGCCAGGCGCTGGAGTAGTGTCGGCGATCTAACACCAAATATGGCCACCGAGCGATTCAGGTACGAGCTGTTTCCACATGCATTACCAGCGTACGCCAGAGCTGCGCAGCTCCCTGCTCATGTATGCTAATTACCCCATGCACAGCAGTGTAGCATGCAAATGAAGGTATATAGTGATTCATGAAGTGGTGCAGGCGTAGCGTAAGCATGCAGAAATGTAAACCAAAAAAAGGTTTACATTTTTTCAAACATAAAATTGGAGCCATGAAAGCAGACCAAACATATGTATTATAATGTTAATATATGCCAGTGGCTAAATATATAGCCAATGGCATAAAAAAACATGCACGACACATAAAAAATAACATTTAATGTCATGGCCACACTAACGCAAAGTAAAATCACAGTGCATCGGTGTGCAAACGGGATCACAATGAAAATATATTTATATGTCATAAAACTGCAATGTAACACAATTCTTGAATTCCCCATAATAATCAATGGCACGCATGCTACACCACAACCATGGCGCAAGCGTTGCTAAGGGTCTGTGACAGTGTTCTGCACAGTAACTAGGAATTAGTAGTCAATGCCATGCAAATGAGTCAAGTAATACTGAATCACAAAATCCACGCCGGTGTAAGGATGTACCACACAGCGTAGTGGTACAACACAGAGGTGTGGCCTGGAGATAAACATGACATCAAGAGAGGGGTGCGCCACCTTAGCTGTAAGCACATTGGAGCATTGCTAATCCAGGTTGCCTGTTGCTAAGCAAAGTCGCAGGATAGGGGTGTGGAAGTAGCCATAGCTTTGATTAGCTGAGATCACACAAGGTAACCGAATGTGCATGTGAATGTGGATGAAAACGTGCTCAAAACCGGGTAAACAGCTGTGCGCGGCACGCACCATAGCTGAAACAGGAAGGATATGGGAAGACAATAAGGAAATGCTGCAGCATGGTAACTGGAGTACAAAATAGTAATTAACACCTAGGAACTCACAGCGGGCCACTGACAACAGCTAACAAGGCTGCTAGCAGCTACCTGCAGAACAGGAAAGGGGAGGTGCCGTACTGCAAAGAAAAGAGAACTGTCACAGCAGAACAAAGCAAACTTGCAGTAGATCAGCTACATAACACATTTCTCTACACAATCCTGGGTTGGGAAAGTACAAAACAAGAAAGCAGGCAGCTGGATGCATGCCTGACAAAGGGAGGGGAATCGGGTTGAAAAGTGAAGTAATGGGCAATAGATGAATCATGGCAGCCAAGTGTAAGGCAACACCAAAGGCCCCACAATAACAGTACCTGCTGTAAAACCCATAATTAAGATACCCTGCAGCTGGAATTGCACATACACACCCAGTTACACCAGCATCATCCATTCCATAATAGTATAAGGTGTGAAAGCCTCACACACACACTTGTGTATTCCCAGACACTCTGCACCATTGGCGTATACAGAGGAGGAACTTTTAATATGTACATGTTTGGGGCTGCCATAGCTTTGATTCACCAGCATGTGTTGGAGACTGACGGTGGTGTGGAGGATGATGCTGACAACCATCTCAGGCACCAGAGGAAAAGAAGAGTGTTCAGACCCAGGGTAAACTACCAGGGGCTACATGATCTGGAGATAGCAGAGCATTACAGAGTGGACAGGGACACCATACAGCAACTTGTTGAGCTGTGCCGGCCACGCCTCAGAGCCAGAAATAACAGAGGGGAACCCATCCCATTGGACACGAAGGTATGTGTAAGCTTGAGAATACTAGCCACAGGTATCTTTCAAAGGCCAACTGGGGATATCATGGGGATCTCACAGGCATCAGCATCCAGGGTACTTCACCAGTTCCTGGATGCCATGTTACCACATGCCAATGAGCACATATACTTCCCCTGAATGCAGGAGGAATTGGCCAGCAATATGCATCTCTTCCACCTTGTGGCAGACTGCCTAGAGATACTGGGTGCAATAGACTGCATGCACATACACATCAAGACACCACCCGGTGAGCAGGGTAGGCACTACATAAACCGCAAGGGATACCCCTCCATCAACTGCCAGGTCATGTGTAATGCCCAGGGCATTATCATGGATGTGTGTGCTGGCAGCCCTGGAAGCTATCACGACTCCCACATCTGGCATGCCTCACAGATGTATTAGGTATTTACCATGGGGGACATCCCATATGGCCACCTGGTGGGGAATGCTGGCTATGCACTGGAACCGTGGATGATAACTCCCATCAGAAATACACACACACAGCCACGCAAGAATGCCATAATGAGGCACACGCAGAAACCAGAATCATCATAGAGTTTGGGATGCTGAAATCACGGTTCCGTTGCTTGGACATATCTAGTGGAGCCTTGCAGCACACTCCAGGCACGTGTGCCCACATCTTCATAATATGTGCCATGCTACATAATATGATCCTGCAGAAACAGCTGCAGCAGAGACAAAATAGTCAATGCCCTCACAGCCCACCACCATTGCCAAGGGCCCAACAGGCACAGAGGGACTCAGACCACAAACACCCTATGTCAGCCCCAGTAGGCAGAGGGAGGCGTGCCCAGTATGCCCATGCCTTGGCAAAGAGGACATATATAGCACACACACACTGACAGTGTAGGCACCTATGGACTGACACCCTTCTCCACCCGCACACACAGCAAACATGGATGGCACACACACACACGACCACCTGTAAATTGTCATGTATAGGTGGTCTACTCTGTGCATCCTACATAGGCAGTCCTTAACTATTGTACACACATCTTCAATTGGCACAAGGTAATGTCAGTACCTGAACAGTAAATTAAGCTATCAGCATGTGTCCATTCTGTATGTATAGGTTCATAGATACATAGGTAGGTACATGCTTAACTGCCCGAGGCCAGTCATAAGCATAGCCAAAATGTGTCTGCTGTCACCACCCCATTGATTAAATAACTGTCCCTCTGTGGAGCAGAGCCAATTGGGGGATCACTGGGGTGTATCCACTGTTCCACACCCACTCTGCAAGGATTCCCAGGAGTGTTAGTGAGGGGTTTCGTATAATGTAATCAGGGATGTAGTTCCAAATAATGGGGAGTACCCATGGCAGAAATCTGTCACTACAGCATCTTCCAGTTATGGTTGTGGCAAGGTGTAGCTCATTACAGTGTGTGGCTCACTGTGACATGGATGCCCATAGGTGGAGCATATCCATTAAGCCTGACTTGGACACGGCTTTGATGGCCAGAAAATATCATCCCTGAGTAAACGAGATGCCACTGAGTAATGCATGAGTTTATGCAGTCTGGCAGCATAGGACACATGTCTGAGGGCATTATCCCTCTATGCGAGGTACGTTCATGGTCCTTCCAGCTGTCAGATGTGTCTTCTGAGGTACATCCAAAATGGGTTATCATACTCGATGATGGGATTGATGACTGATGAGGAAAGGGGCACAATAACCTAAGTCTGTTTAGATGTGAACCCTTAAGTAATCAGATGGCCTACATAGATGGATGTCCTAACTACTTCGCACATATGACTGTCAAAGGAGAGATCACTATGTAATGTAGTCCCCACATACCCATTATGTCATCTGAATTATACTGTTTGCCACTCATTTTATTTATTTATTTATTTTACATTTGTTAACCGGGAGGGTCCGACTGGACACAGGCCCATTTTCAGTGGAGGCCCAGGGAGAAAAGCTCCATGTTACACTCTTAGCAATTATACAGTTCTAAGCAAGTTTTAAGAACAAATTTAGGTGTTACATTATTTAGAGTAGTACATAAATGAAAATTCCACACTATATAATGCATTTGTTAGAAGTAATAAGTAGAAAATTAACAAGGATTTTTTTTTTTTTATCTATATTCTCATTCACAATAAATTAGCATTTATAGAGACATAGATAGATATACACACTCACACACACACACACACACACACACATATATATATATATATATATATATATATATATATATATATATATATATATATATATATATATACATACATACATATGTTGATAACCACACATCAAGAATATAGTTATTGAAGTAAGACCAAGATGAGAATATGAAGTTCTCTGATATGGTTTATACCTTTCTCAGATACAGATTATAGCCTATATCAGGTACAGATTTTAGTATTGTAGTGAACAGGTGATAGTATGTTTTACCCTATTGTAATGATGCTGAGTTTGGATGAAAAGCAAGGATATTAGTAAGGCTATGTAAGGAAAATGTCAGAGAGAAGCAGAATCTTTGCAACCGTGTAAAGTTATTGTTTACCCTGGGGAGTAGCAATAGCAGAGCCAACTGTTTGAATAATGGGATTTCAGGAGGTGCTTGAATTGGGTTCTCGAAGAAGTGGTAGTTATGTGGCTTGGAAGTGAGTTCCAATTTTGGGCTATTGTGCAGGCAAAGAGAGATTTTCCTGCTTCATTTTTATGTCTGATTACATGAATGAGGTTTTGGCTGCTGGATCTTAGGGCTCTAGAGGAGTTGTGGGACTGAATTAGTAGCTGGAGTGCTGGTGTTTTCTCAGGGTAGTAATAAAGTTTATGTGCTACTGTGGCTTGTTGAAGACGTAGTAGCTGAGGAAGCTCCAGCCACTTGAGTCGCATTAGGGAATGACAATGATGGGACCTATTAGGGAATGACAATGACAGGACATATTAGGGAATGACAATGATGGGACCTATTAGTGAATGACAATGATGGGACCTATTAGGGAATGACAATGACGGGACCTATTAGGGAATGACAATGATGGGACCTATTAGTGAATGACAATGATGGGACCTATTAGGGAATGACAATGATGGGACCTATTAGGGAATGACAATGATGGGACCTATTTGTGGAGCCTGTAGCAAACGTGGCAATCTTGTAACACAATTCCATTTTGTGAAGTTCGGTAAGGTGAAGATTAGTTAGGATAGGGGAGGCATAAAGAAGGATAGAGAGGAGGTGGGTTCTTGCAATAGTGGCTTTGGTCTGTTTAGTCATGAACTTTTTATTTCTATAGAGGAGTCCTAATTTTCTGTTCACTTTTTTGATGGTTTGAGCTATGTGGATATCAAATTTCAGGTGATTATCAATCTCTACTCCTATTAGTTTTGTGTTCTTGGTTGGCGTGATTTGAATATTATTTTTTTGAGTTTATGATGAGGCTATAGTTTGGGTTAGATGATCTGCCAGGGTAAATAGGATTAGTTTTGTTTTATTTGGATTTAGAAGTAGTTGTATGTTAGAAAACCAGGTTTCGGCTAGAGTAAAGTTCTTTTGGGTAAGGGTATGTAGTTCCATTATGCTGGGGGCAGCACATATGTTAATATGTGTGTGTGTAGTTCCCCAAAATGGAATGACCATGCAGTATGTGGCCTTTAGCTGGAGGCCATCACTCTGACAGCCTGTGTTAGTCTATGTGAGGCCCCTTGAAGGATGTCTCTGACAGATGGACTGCATTTATGGCTTGCAGTCTGCAGTAATCACCAAACACAGTCTGCTGTAGTCCACTTGTGTTAGCACATACCTCTGAGAAGTATATGGCAAACAGTAGGGGGTCACCAGTTGTGACTGGTCAAGAGTTGGACCTGGATGCTGCTAGGCTTACCATGTGGGTCCTGTGTGTAAGCCTGTTGGCAAACCAACCTGTGATGTATGGGTGTATATACTGGCTGGTGAGTGTAGAAATAATACCTGAGTGGGGAATAGTGTCAAAACCCTTGGCGAGGTCCAGGTAGTATGTGTGAACTACCACACACCACACCCAAAGTCTAGGTGGCTGTAAGATGTCAAACTGGTTCAGTAGGCAAGATCTGCACTCAATCAAGGTGACCTGGGTTGGGTCAAGTGTCTAGAGGTTACCATTGTCTATGTTAGTGAGTGCCATGATGATGCCCTCCATAGCATTGCAGATCAGGCTACTCAGGCCTATGGGGTGGTAGTTATCATGGTCAGTTGTGTCACCACCTTGGTGGAGTGGAATAGCTGTTGCCATGTGCCAGTGAATGGCCATGTAGCCTGTGCAGAGGCTGACGTTGGATTGCTATATTAGGCGGGGGGGCACTTTGTCTTGTAGTGTCTGTGGGATGCAGTCTGGGATGCCATCTGCCACCATTGATGCTCTGTCATGCCATTTGAAAGGGCCATTACCACCTGCATGTCTCAGATGTCTGGGATACTGTATGTTTTGTGTATTGTTGTGGGCCCAGTCGGGGGTGAAGCTTGCTCCGAATTTATCATCAAGTGTGTTGGTGATATCAGTAGGGTCAGTATATTCAGTGCAATATTGCACCAGCACAGTGCAAATCTGTGTGTTACTGCTTACATCCTTAACATAGCCAAAGAAGCCTTTGTGGTCATATTCCAAATCCATGCCTATTTACCTGTGGATGTCAGCCTTGGATGATTACATGAGTAACATAAGTATCTTGCTAATACTGGTCACGAACATCTGCATATCTTGGGATTTGCTGTTGTTCTGGACTACTGTCCTACTTCTTTTGTATAGCTTGTATAATGCAGGGGTTCAGCAGACTGGTGTCCTTGTGTAGGAGTAGCTAGTCCTGGTTTACCATTGATGGCACGACCCATACATCTTTGTAGGTGCTTATAAAGTGCATTCATAATTCTGTCTGTATCTTTAGCAGTGTCATCCCTGAGCATGGGGGCTGTGAACCCTCCCACCTCTGTCATTAGTACTGTGGATTTAGCTGTAGGAAAGGTATTCATTGTGTGTTCCTTGGGTGGGAGAGATGGTTGGGAGTAGAAATCATCAGTAAATAGTTTATGATCAGATCTAAACAGTGACTGGTTTACCTCTGCTGTAGTGCACCTGTTGCACATGTCAGTGATTACCACTTCTAGTATGTTTTCACCTCTCATTAGTCCATCTACCAACTGATACAGGCCATATGAGGTGATAAATCCCAGGAAGTGCTGGGCCTTGAAGTGAATATTTGAGTAGGTTATCCAGTTAAATGTAGGGTAGCCAACATCGATCAATAAAAGGGTGTCTGGTAGGACTGCTATGTTTACCACTGTCTCCAGATAGTTGTAGTGGTGCTCCTGGGTCATGGAGGGTTATCTGTAGCAGCTCACAGTTTGCATTGCAGTCATGGCTGATGTTAGCTGCACATGGATGATCACAGAGGTATCATGCTGCCCCACTAACTTAGAGGTGTACGTATCCCTGATGAATATGGATACACCCTGTCTGTGCCAGTCCATGTACAGTGGCTAAAATGTGTGTTATGGGTTGTAGTTTGGTAGTGCTGGGTGCCTGCTCACAGGAGCCTTATACAGGTCCCAGTCACAGAACAGATGTAGATGTTGTCCATACTGAGGGGTGCTGTGAGTGCGTGCATGTTGTGAGTACTACCCCTGCTGTTGAGTAGCCTAACCCTCATTGGTTCCGCTATTGTGCAGTTCATGGAGGTGAGATCCATCTCTGAGACCTGCCTAAAAATGGCACAATGGGTGCGCCAATAGCCTTGGCCAGCATTCCAAAGCCTTAGGCTGACACATGCAAGTTGGTATGGCATTGTTGCAGGCATGTATTCCATCTGTGCTTGTGTCCCATCTTTCCTGTAGGTAACCTACTGGTAAGCAATACAAAGCCTGAAACCTATACATGTCCACTAGCTTCCAAGATAGGCTTTTGGTGTGATTATGTATCAGTAGACTGTATGCTATTGCTGTACTTAACTGTTATCTGACTACATGGTGAATCTACACTGTATATTGTGATCAGAAAACTCTGTATAATCACATATGATGTTGGAGATGGCCTGCACTGTAGAGGTTCACAGATAGGTAGTAGGCTATCTGCCCAGGGGCATTTAAAAGCATAACTACAATGTGGTGGCTTTACCTGCACCATTGATGAAGTAACTGTGCCTCTGTCAAGCTTAGCCAATGAAGTGATTCCAGGAAGAGTTGCTGGAAGCTGTTGAAGATTGGTGTGCTGTAGGGTGATAGGGGCACATAGTGATTTCAAAAGGACATGTTAACATGACAAACCAACAGCATTCAATTTCCCCAACAGGTCTTGCAGCTGTAGAACTGGAGTGGCTCACCCACACCCTGGCTGTATGTGTCTGGGACACATGATCCCAAGGGTGTATATACTGTTGGCCAGTCACACATCAAGGTTTCCCCTGAAGTGTGTCAGTGAGTGGCTATGCCAAATGTAGTTAGGATGTTAATGTATAGTCTCTCACTTCATGTGTCTTGTCGGTATTTTGAGAAGCTCACTGGGTGTGGGTGGCTCCACCTGTTGTGTTGCCAAGCTTACACATAGGATTCATGGATATAGGAAATAGGCAGAAGGAACGTTAATGTCAATAGTGTAATGGCTACAGCATTTGCATAATATCTGTGCAGTCCTGGTTCAAATCCCAATAAAGTCAGAGATGAGTTACATTTTACATAGTATACCTTAACCACAGCTTGCATATATAGGTAGTATTCCACAGAATAATAAACATTTGGGACACACAACCACTGAAATGTGCATTAATCACCCTTGCATTGCCAGTGCCTGCTCTGAGAGATAAAATTACCACTGCCAGGATTAAAACAGGCAACCATGTACACAATGTTCACAATAACCTACCACTAAGCTACCTGAGATGTACCGATGGCAGCTGTGTATTCTGACAGGTTAAAACACAAAAGGTAGGAATGTGTGGAAATAGGAAAAACCGGCATGTACCCAATGAAAGGTGTATGCTATATATATATATATATATATATATATATATATATATATATATAAATCAACATATATATATATATATATATATATATATATATAGAGAGAGAGAGAGAGAGAGAGAGAGATATATGTCGATATATGGGGATATACATATATATATATATATATATATATATATATATATATAGATATAGATATAGATATATATATATATATATATATATATATATATATATATATATACACAGATAGGTTAACAACATCTACATAACCATGGAGGTACATATAAATGGGATATCTGCCAAATACCGAATGCTTGACATACTGACGCACGTAACCACGAGGCTTAAAGTCTGAAAGACCACAGTACCAAAACACCAGAAGCGCAAGGTTTAAAATCCTGATGTTAAGGGACATTTAGTCAGTGCTTCTGGTGTTGCGGTTCAGGTAGGTTACTGTGTGTAAGTGTGTTTCTGAGGGCTGTAGTGTGTGTAAGTGTGTGTTCTGAGTGTGGTGTGTGTTCCTGGGGAACTGTAATGTCTGGGTGTGGGTTTGCTTTGTGCATCTGTTTGTGAGATCTAGGAGGTAGAATATTAAAGTAGGAGGGGTGTGAGGGGCACAGACACCCACATGGGGGGTGTAGAGAGACTTGCCCACCTGCTCATACATAGTGTAGGATGGTTTGTTTGGATGTGGTGGGTAGCAGTCTGTCTGTGTGTGCGTGCGTGTGTTCCATGTTTGTGTTACTTTCGCGAGTTTGACTGTTGCTGTCGGTAATGTGGGGTATGGGAGTCTGAGAAAGGTACTGTGGGCGTCGGGATTTTGTACGTTCGGGATTCCATAGGTATCCCATATACAGCAGATGAAGTGTTCATATATGAGTATAACATGGACCATAGTATTCACACATTCCGCCATGACTAAACTTTATGAACAAAGAATATGGAGAGTATATGCCTATACACTATTACAAATATGTGCTATGGACATGAGCCAAAGATAGGGTTACCACCTGTCCCATTTTATGAGGGACAGTCCCTCTATGGGCGGTTGTGTCCTTACCAAAAATATTAAACGTGGCAAATGTCTTGAGATTGTAGGACATAATTATGTCCCATATGTAATGTAATAGTTGCATAAAATAGTTATTTCTGTATCTAAAATACCTACATGTTACAAGAAACAGGATAAGCAACTAAACTGCTACAAGAATAAGCTTATATTTAGGCAAAAAAGGAAAGTTCTATCCCTTGTACTGACCGTGGGTTTGTGTCAGCCTGTAAAATCTGATGTGTGTCCCGAAAATGTTCCACTATGGCCATTTGAAAAGGTGGCAACCCTAGCCAAAGAGGGTCAGTCACCAACACAACTCCAATGACTGCAAATACCTATGACAGAAATAGACAGCTTTCATGTAGCAACACTTTATTACATTCCGATGTATTGCCGAAAGGATTCAAGGACTATCATCACCTGCATGCTATACAGGAACCAATTAACAGTGCCTTAATGAATCAGCCTGCAATTACCATAGTATTAGTCCACTAAAGGATAGGTGTTCAAGTAGGGAAGGAACCCTCACGCACATATCGATTATGTATAAAAGCAGTTCCTACTCACCTGTATCTGCTATGTACACCCACCAACATCACCCCCACACCCAAACAAATTACAATACAAACTGTAATAACATCACAAATCATTCACTCACTGTATGACATCTGCAGATGCCTTAACATACCTTGTCACAGACACACTAATGTGGCCCTATGTGAAACAGTTGATGTTATACAATGGAACAGCTGCTGATGTTGCGGGGTTTGTTTGCACTAATCCCATTTCAGAGGGTTGTGTGTACACCAGGAAGTGTTACCTATTACTGATTAACAGCACAGTATGATACACATGTACACCGAACCAAAGATGGCTGGTGAGCACACTGTAAACCACCTAACATTTCATGCATAGCCATACAGCCTTGAGCTGCCCAAACATCCTTGCCAGACTCAAACATCTGCAGAAGTATCAGGTACAAACAAACCCTGCATAAGTAGCAATGTTCTGAAATATAACAGCTGTACTTACATGTAGAACAACATATTTTAGCCAATACACACAATCCATGGGAGTCATGAAGCTAATATATCTCTGTCTGTCTCCATATAGCTGTTGAAATACATCACAAACAACACATCCAGGCCGTCTTCCTTGAAAGTAAGGCAAAGGGACAATGCCCAAGTGGAGTACTCAATTATACACCACTGTTGCCATGGTATTGGCTAATGTAGCTGCACAGCTGATGTGCATCTAATTAACTACTTTGGAACACCAATTGGTGGTCAGGATAGCAGATGTTACAAATATTTAACTATAAAAGGATGGCTTGTCACACATTCATACCATCTGTATATACCAGCAGAACGTTACAAAAAAGATTGAATCACAAACTGAAAAGGATTGAAATAACAGTCAACGACGCCTTGGGCTACTAATAAGGTATGTAGAACACTCAGTATGTCTGTGTATGTAGTACCCGTTCTGTAATATTTAAAGTATACGCAATGCATATAGTGGAAACAGTTATCTTGTAGTGATGTGTTGTTGAGCATAGTAATGCTTGTAGTATTTATGTGTGTACTGCTGTAGGTCACAAGGCAAACACTGCATACACCACAAGGGATGCTATATAAGGGCTTTGAACCCAACTAATCCTCACCAGCCGCTGCCAGTGGCAAGGTTGGTCCAACAAGTATGTGCTATAACAGGAAATAGTATATGTTGATATATTGTAACAGTAGGCATATGTATGAATGTATTACTGAGAATAACATGTTGAAGGTTGGCCTACTGTGCAATTATGATATGCATTGTGGGATATTGTGCCAATAACTGTGTAATGTACAGTTTGTAGGCAGATATGTATTACAAGTTACACAGCATTACTGTTATGTTAGGCAAACATTAGCTATGTCTATTGGCATTTACAATACACAATAACAGGATACATATGGCTTGTAGTCACCCGATAGTTTAACAGCATGATAGTAAAGTAAAATTAAAGAGCTAGTTAACTATCCATGCACATAAGACATGTGATAAGTTCAAAGGTAGGTACTAGGCTGTCTGCCCAAGGGTATTTATAAGCCTAGCTAGAGTGTGTTGGCTTCCGCCACCCCCTTAGGTTAGTTCCTTGTGCCTCTGAATGCCAGAGCCATTAGTTCCCTGTGCCTCTGTCCAGCAGAGCCGCTGCAGTGATCCCTGGGGTACATGTTTGTCTCCCATCCACCCGTCAAGGTTTCTCTTGAAGAGTGCTAGTGAGGGGCCCTGCCTGATGTACATTTGAATCATTTTCCAAAGCATGGGGAGTCTCTGGGTTAGGGATCTATCCATCCAGCATGTCCTAGTCATCATTGTGGTTAGGTGTATATCCCTTGAGCATGTGGCTCTCAGGGGCGTCTGTTTAAGTGGAGCATATCCAGCAATACTGGGTTGGACATGGGCCTTATATGTCAAGCAAAGATCACCTGTGAGTACGCAGTATGCAACTGAGTGCAGCTGGAGTTTCTTTAGTTGGGCTGCATAGGTCATCTGTTTGAGGTCAGTAATCCTCTTGGTGTGGTATTGCTGTGGTCTTCCAAGCTGTTGCAGTTGTCTTGTAAGGTACATCCCAAATGGGATGTTGTGTGCTTTAATGGGTTTAATAAGTTAGGAGTAGAGAGGCACAATGGCCTCCTTTGTTCTGGATGCGAACCCATTAGAGATTAAGGGGGCCAAGTAGAAGGATATTTTAACCACCTTGGCATTATGGTTATCAAAGGAGAGATTGCTATCTACTGGGGTTCCCAGATCCCTTATTACATTTTCTCTATGTAGGGGACTAGCACCTATGTGGTAGTCCGTGGGTAATTAGTTTTATCCAAAGAGGATGACTATACACTTTGTGGCATTCAGCTTGAGGCCATGATATTGACACCAGGTATCCATCTCAGTGCGACCCTTCCAGATGGTGTCTGTATCAGCTGGGGAAACAATTATGACTGCTAGTTTGCAGTCGTCTGCAAACCTTTTCAGCCAAAACCCTCCTGTGCATGCCTGCACCTCAGAGAAGTATTTACCGGACATGAGGTGTCCTAGGACTGAGCCCTGGGGGATGCCACTTGTAACTGGTCTACAGTTGGACCTAGGGTATGCAACTCCCACTGTGTGGGTTCTGTCTGTGAGCCACTTTGCAAACCATCTCATGATGTAGGGGTTAATGTTCAGGTGGATGGGTATGTTGATAATACCAGAATGGGGAATGGTGTTGAAAGCCTTGGAGAGATCAAGGTAGGCTGTGTGGACCTCCTTATCCTCATCTAATGCCTTGGTAACTGTCTCAAAGATGTCCACCAGGTTTAGGAGGCATGGTATGCCCTTAACCAAGGCAAACTGGGAGGGGTCAAAGGTCTGGAGGTACCCTATGTCTCTGTGACTGAGATCCATGATGATGTGCTCCATAGCCTTGCAGACCAGGCTAGTCAGCCCTATAGGGCAATAGGTCCTGTGGTCCGTTGTGGTGCCACCTTTGTGGAGTGGGATAACTGTTGCTGTGTGCCATTCAGGGGGCACAAAGCCTGATGGGAGGCTATTACTGAACATGGTGCGTAGGTGGGGAGCCAATACATTCTGAATTTCATGTAAAACGCAGCCTGGGATGTTGTCTGGTCTCATGGATGCTGTGATATTTGCTTTAGAGTGTGCAGCTTTTAACTGTGTAGTTGTGATTACAGGGACTCTGCATTCTTCCTGTATAGATATGGGCCCTTTAGCGGATGAGAGGGGGGAAAGGTAGCACTGAACCTATCTGCCAGGATGTTTGCAATATCAGTTGGTTCTGTAATGCTCGTGATTTTGTGCTGTAACTCAGAGCAGATCTGGGTGTTGACATCAAGATATTTGACATAGCTATAGAATGCTTTGTGGTTGTCCTTGGAATTAGTGGTGGTTTTGTTTCTGTAGCTAGCTTTGGAGGATCTTATAAGGGATCTCAGCTTCTTACTGAGGCTGACCAGGGAGCACCTCCACACATGGGATTGTACTCTCCTTTGCAACAAATCTGTTGTACAGTTTGTTTATGGCAGGGGACCACCAGATTTGCTTCCTTAATTAGGAGTATAGCATCTTGGCTCTGTTTCGGATAGCACGATCCATGCACCCATGTAAGTGATTATAGAGTGCATTTCTGTAGCATACAGCAGTTGTAACTGTATTGTCCATCTGCATGGGTGTCATGAAGCTCATCACATCTGTCTTAAGAAGCATGAAGTTGGCTTTGTAGAAATATTATACTGTGGTTTCCTTAATGAGGGGTGGGGGCGGGTTGTGGTTATCAAGGGTGTTTAGCTTATGGTCAGATCGGACCAACGAGGAGTTGATTTCAGGTGTGGAACACCGGTCACTCATGTTGGTAATGCCTAGGTCTAGGATATTGTTGCCCCTGGTGGGTGTGTTGATAAGTTGATCCAGGGCATTGGTGGTTATGAATTCCAGAAAGCATTGAGCTAATGAGGTGGTACACCAGTAGTTATCCCAGTTAATGGTGGGATAGGTGAAGTCTCCCATTAGTAGGGTGTTTGGCTGAACCATAATAATTTGCAGTACATCAAGAAAAGAGAGGTGGTAATCTAGGGGCATGGTGGGGTATCTCTAGCAAGCTACGATTTGGATTGCAGTTTAGCCCATAGGTAGTTGCACTTGGATAACTTCAGATACATTGTGCTAAGCAGCTAGCCTGGAGGGGTGGATATCCTTAATGAATATGGACACACCTCCACCTTGGGTGTTTCCAGTCCAGGTTACATGGCCGAAAAGTGTGCTATGAGGTATAACCTGGTAGTGCAGGGGTGCTCTCTGGAGCCTTGAACTAGGTCTCAGTCACTGCACAGATATCAATGTTCTCCATTACAAGGAGTGCCTCGAGTGAGTGCATTTTGAGATTTAGACTTCCAGCAGTGAGTAGCATTACCCTCAGTTTGTGCTTTCCTGTTCCTGTTATGGCGGTGAATATGTTATTTGAACCTTGCCTAAAGAAGGCACTATAGGGGCAGCAAGAGCTTTAGCCAGTATCCGGAATCCCAGGGGTGACAGGTGCAGGCCATCTGTGGCAAAGCATCGTGGTCTGTCGACCATGTCATCCCAAGCAGACAGATACTGGATCCCCTTAGAATGACACCAGAAGCTTAGCCAATTGTTGAAGTCAATCATTTTGTCCTCATACTACGGTATCATTCTGGGCAATGGCGCAGTACTTCTCAGGGCTAGGGTCATACCTGCCTGGCCTACAAGATCGGAGAGTTCTTCCATGTCTCTTTTCATGTAGTTCAGGGAGGTACATCTCAGGTCATTCACACCAACATGGACAATGACAGAGTCATATTTGTACTTGTTGTGGAGTGACCTGAGTGCATGGGTTATGTGACAGATCCTGGTACCTGGCAGGAAGCTGACAGTAACCTTCTGCTTGTTTAGCCTGGTGAGTGGAACATTAGTGTGCCTGACTATAGAGTCATCTATGACTAGTGTGTTGGGTACGTTGATTTGCCTTATTGGCTGTGGTTGAGTGGCACACTGACTCTGTGGGCTATGTGCCATTGGGGTTGTGTTGGGGGATGGAGGCTGCTTGCGTTACCACTTTGGAGGTCACTGTTGCTTAGGCAGATTATTATTGAGAGCCTCTGCGAATGTTTTTGTGTTACTATGTGTGGATTATGGTGGTGTAGATTTAGTGAGACTATGTGATGACTGTGGTGTGGTGTAAATGTTTACCTTCTCCACATGACTGTCAGGGTCAGTCTTGGTTGGAGAGAGTTTTACCTCCAGTTTGGCCAGATAAGTGCATCTCTCACAGGTTGTAGTGTTGGGTGGTAGGTGGAGAGGGTTCTCTGTGTACATGAGGCAATGTCTATATTGCCTCAAGTTGTCCAGATTCATCAGATAGACAGGAGAGAACACTGGGAGGTGACCCATGGACATGCCTGAATATAATACTATTTTACCCTAGATAAGTGAGTAAAGTGAGTACAAGAGCTATTTTACTCTAAGCAAGTGAGAAAAGTATGTACAAAACCTGTTTACCTCTAGGTAATGAGGAAGATTGAGTGCTATAGTAATTAGTAGCTTACGTAGTGCTTACAAGTTCTGAACAAGTGCTGAGCATGAATAAGCAATCCAGATTGGGTCTTGGATAACATAAACACACTGCCCCCCCCCCCAACAGGTACACAATCATATATCCATGTACACTACAGAGCCCCTGTAACCACAACTATGCAGGTACAAGTTGCTCTCAAGCTGCATGGGACCTGTCCACATCCCTGGTTGTATCATACACATATGGCAAAACAAGTTGCTCTCCACATACACATCATTTAAAACATAGCTTCATGTCAGGCTGTGTACACACTGAATGGTGCACACCAACAGGTATCACAACCCACAAAGGGGGAGACACCACTAATAATGGGGAGTACTGAACTACTACCATGCTGCATCTGGTCTGAAAGGCCATGAACCTTGATCAAATTATTTGATGTCAGCAGTACAGATGTAGATGACAGTAAGGATGAATTCACACTGCATATCATAACCTTGCCAGATCATAAAACATCATCACCCATACTGTGTTCCACCTACGCTCAGTATATTAGATGTACATTCCTATGACACAGGAGTGTTTTGCAATGGGACTGCTGGCAGAACCAACACTACAGAAGGTGTCTGAATAATAAATGCACATCACACCAGTGCCAGCTGCAGTAAGACAGGGTTAATAATTGTACTCCCCCTCATTGTAGTCTATACCACACAGACTAACAGAAGGCATCTGCCTATTAAAGTATGCAAAAGACTATGACCTAGGTGCAATAGCTGACTCAGAGTGCTGTGGACAACATACATAAGGGCCTTTGTGGGTGAGGTGTGTGACATATGGGCACAATCTGACAGCTACATATTGCATTGTCACCCCTATGTTAATAACCCTGTACCAATGAACTACCACCTAGGCAGTGGTCAACATAATGGACACTGTGTGTAAGGGATGCAGCTGGGCATTTGTCTTTCCTGTGATAGTTATGTCACCACACCTGTTAGGTAGTCATATGTGGCAACCCAACTCATGACAGGGTGCCATCCATGAATATAGAGATCATTGTCCAGCCATACTCAACACTCACGTGACCCATATCAGATAACATATTTCCTTTAAGGGGTATTGGCCATGTTTAGATGTCCTACACCAGCCTTCCCATTCTCCATCTCCACTATGTAGCATGATGCCTAACCTGAATAAAGCCATGTCCAACCCAGTGATGTTGGACATGCTACACGTACACTCCTGATCTCAAACACATACTTCATGGACATCCACCTTCCTAGTACTAGGATCACCACATGCTGGACAGATCCTTGTCCCATACACTTTACATAGTCCTGACATACTATGCATTTCTGTCCAGCAAAGCTGCACATCACCCCCTCTCAGACATGGTGTGATGACCGCATGGTAAATGTATCATTAACACTGTGGATCAGCTATGTGGCACTGCTCCACCTGGCCCCAGA
Source organism: Protopterus annectens (assembly GCF_019279795.1). NCBI lineage: Eukaryota > Metazoa > Chordata > Ceratodontiformes > Protopteridae > Protopterus > Protopterus annectens. The sequence goes on along the minus strand of NC_056727.1, from coordinate 1,012,126,512 downwards.
GACTTGCCTGTCGGCTACAGCTAGGTAACCTTTCATCCTAGATTCATACATGGCCCAGGGCATATAGCCTACTAGTTGACTTTGACTGTACATGTTATAGTTGATATCCATCCCTGCAAATACCATCTGGCTAGCCAGTATCCCATATGTAGCACATGTGCAACACAGGTGATACATGGCAGGATGTTGAACTGCTGTACAGTGCCATATAGATGTATATGGCAAAACACATACATGTAAAACCTTCTGTGAGCAAGTCTGCATGGTCACAGGTCATGTCCGTTAAGGCAATGTAAGTCTTTATATGTGACATATACACAGCATCAAAGTTGACTGCATTAATGTGGACACATCCAGCCATGTGCTAATAGGTAGGAACACCAGTACAGGCAAATAGACATGCCCACATCAAGACAGCATCCACATGGAATATGCGCAATGTAATCAGGTGACACACACGCACACACACACACACACACACACACACACACACACACACACACACACACACACACACATATATGGTGATAATATCCAAATCACCATTGAGTGTCACATGTGTGTGACACAAACATGTCAGTGGTGTCAATGTCATGTAGATTTGCAAAGACAACTATTTAACCATAATAAATGTGATACACATGTATGTTCAGCTGTAGCTCTGTATGTCTCTGTGAGTTACTGTGACCTGTCTCCATCATTATGTCTTCCAGGTATGCCACATGCAAGGCTATCCCCTTATACCCACTTGGAGGATGAGTCCCTCATCCCATACCTACATGACAATCATGATATCCTGTTCAGCCATGTGCCACAGGATGCACAGCAGCGAGATGCCCAGAGGATGGGACTTCGCAGGAGGGTTAATGATGTGGGTGGCCACAACCGCACATACCAGCAGGTGCACAGACACTGTACATACCTCATTAGATGGGCAAAACAGTGTGCAAATGCAATTTCCAGGGAACAAGGTGCAACAGGTGGTAGGCCACCAACCCAGCCCCCACTCACACGTACCGAGGAGCTACTGGCCAACCTGGGGACACCTGCAGAACAACATCCACAAGCCTTAGCTGATATTGTGGAGGTGGGTGTCCCTCAACCGCCGAGCCTGGAGTTGCCTGGTAGGTCAATACTACACCTATAACAACTATATTCCATATAGTTACATGTATCGCTGTACAATATGTAATGTAACATCATATGCAAGGCATGTATACACACATGCCGCATACTATAGTATGCTACTCTGTGTATGCAAACATGTGCATACTCCATAGTATAGTCTATTGTACTGGTATATGTGTTAACATGCACATTTCACCCTGTAGCTATCATACAGGCGTGGATAATGAACATATTGCTGTGTTATTCCTATTTAGGTACCTCTGGAGTTCCGCTGTGACAGCAGCCCGTTGCAGGTGAGACTGTTATTATTTATCAGGGATCTTAATGCACAGATCTATCTGCCATGTGGCCATTTACCATATGTTCACATAATGTATGGTCCTGTCACAATATACAGGTTGGACATGCAATGCATCACAATGGCTACCCATGTGCAATACTTGCAAATTATGTGAAAGACCTACATGAAACCTCACAAACTGTCATTGCCAGATGTGTGGACAGCTGTGCATACAATGGTGGAGGTGCTGTTCACTGTAGGGACATGTACTACAGATCAGAACTACACATGTGGGGAATACAAACAGTACTACACAGTGAGCTGGAGTATGGCCAACCCTCAGGATTCACTGGTGAGGATCATAGCCCTGCTATGAATGTCACACAATGTGATGTGCTATCTTGACATGTCCATGACATCTAGTGGCCTGGCTGCAACACAGCCTAACTATCCTGAAAAACATATCCCGAATACCAAACATACCACCCTTTGTCTGCATAACCCTGTCATCAGTGGAGCATATGACATCAATTGGTGTATATCATATGGGACAACACAGACATGTGAAACAGACACCCGGCACAACAATTTGGCCAACACATGTACACACATGGCCATGAGGGATGGCCAGAGACATGAAGCAATACACACAGTAGACGTGATGTGCTTGTGTGTACACCCTGTCATACATTGGCTCCACATGGTCCAACTATGGCCTTTGTGTAATGGTTATATTGCAGATGTGGAACACTAGACATCCTACAGGCCTGTGCACATCTTGTGTAGGCGTGACATCAATCCACCACATAAGATGTGTTGAACATCTTGAGTGTGTCACGGCATGACAGCAGTCACCTGTATAGTATCCACATCAGCCCACAGATACAGTACATTCCCCTTGCTGGTGTCAGACATCAATGTCATCCTTGCTCCTCGTGTGTGTGTGTGTGTGTGTGTGTGTGTGTGTGTGTGTGTGTGTGTGTGTGTATGTGGTACACAGATGTCATGTTGGACATGGTGTACCAACGGGTTTGCCATGTCTGGCCATAGTTGCCAGGCAGCAATATGGTTGCAGATGTGCAGGGGTGTCATCTGTATACACTTCAGTGACCTGTGTCACACATTTCACATCATGGTTTAGTGTGTATACACCTCAGTGACATGGGACCCATTCCACAATATATATATGTATTGTATCTGAACACAGTCATGGCTATGAACTGTGTCTGTAACCCACACTATATAGCAATAGAGATGCCTCATGATTCCCTGCAATGGCCATGCACATCAACTAAATGTGCAGTATATCTGCAGGGCAGACAGACAACACTGCATTGGGACACCATTACCCCACTGTATAATTGACAGGACATCATTGTGCTAAACATGCATGCATGTCATTGCACAGGTCAGAAGATCACATGTCATACTACATGTGATTGTCAAGGTCATATGCCACACATCAGGCAGGTGTACTGTTAACCTGTGCTGGTCTACATGGTGTAATACAGGGATGTATGCTGACTACTACTATGATTGTGTAATTTGCATGCCTTCTGCTATGACACATGCATGCTGTTGTGTGCAACCCAGGGTTGTATGATAACTACCACTATTATTGTCTGCACTGCATGCCATCTGCCGTATCACATGCATGTTGCATGCCTTCTGTCATATCACATGCATGTTGGGTGCCATAGCTTGTGTGTCTGTGTGTGTCTGTGTGTGTGTGTGTGTGTGTGTGTGTGTGTGTGTGTGTGTGTGTGTGTGTGTGTGTGTGTGTCTGTGTGTGTGTCTGTGTGAGTCTATTGTATAGATTGTAATGTACAGTTCTTGTCTGCCCCTCACAGGTGATGTAGGTGCATTGACCTCCTACGGTCCATCTGATGTTAGTGTCCCCACAGACTCTAGCAGTGATGATGAACATATGATTGAGGCACAGGTAGGGTTATCAGGGGCTGAATCTGTGCCATTGATTGCCATTCCACCTATATCCCCCTCATCCCCACTCACATATCTCATGCCTACACATACCCCATCACCAGTGGCCATAGAGGAAGAACAGTTGGCATGTGGTAGCTTGGAACAGGAAAGTGTGGGGGCTATGGAAGATGTGCCTGCACACCATGGTGTCAGCCAACTGAATGGTGATGCCCCACACAGGCACATGGCAGAGCTGCTCATAGGAGGACCTCTGGCCAACATGCATCTACAAGACAAAGAACAGCAGCAGGTGTCACCAGACACATGTTTCAGGCTGTAGTGGAGGCACAGGCATGTGCTGAATGGCACAACAGAGAAGATCAGAGGCTTCAGAGGGCTGCTGTCCATTCTTTAAACAACATCCAGGCAATGGTAAATGCTCAACAGCAGATTGCTGAAGCTTTGGATAGACGATTGGGTGACATGGTTGGAGTCCTTGACAGTGGCATGACAATCCGCGAGTGTGAGCTGTCTGTGTTGGAACATCTGGTAGGAGTGAGCCGTCGGGTATGTGGACATAGGCCTGCCACATCACCTGTTTCAGGTCTACGTGAACGAACTACTCACATCCCCTCTCCCATAGTGGTGGTAGCAGCAGGAGTGTAGCTGGTGCTGTGCTGTCCACACCACGACACAGCAGGCCATGTGCACGTGGCACTGGATGGTCCCAACAAGGACTTGGTTCCAGTGGACAAGTGTCATCAGGCAGTACCAAATCTGCATCTCTGCCTGGTAGTGCCTGTGCAACCCCTGGCAGGCACAGGTCACATGGCCATGGCCAGACACTGTGAACTGTAAAACCTGGCCTGTACAGTCCGTAGCTGTCAATAATACCCCTGTGTAGGCCAGACACATTCCAGAACTGTGTGCATACATACATGCACACACCGGAAACATATGTAGGGCACCACAACACACACATGCGTAACATCCACACATGCCCAATTAGATCAAAGGCCCTCATCCACACACATGATGTCATCCAATTGTGCAGCCTAGGCCTCTGGCAAACAGTATCACCCTGTGTATATGATGATGCCTGTGCTGCATCCCTGACATCCACACCATCAGTGAAGGGACATGCTCATATGGTCTGATGCACAGGGTGAACAGACTAGGAAGATAAGTGTAGTTTACAATTGTTGAGTACTGTTGACAGGCAGCAGACATACCATGTAGTACAGGTGTACAATGCATTTTGTACTGTTAACAGTATGTGTCTTGTGTAACAACAGTAACTGCATGTTGGTCATGATGTTCTGCTTTCCTCCTTCAGGTCTAATTGCACGTGCCGGTGGATGTCAGTATTTGCAATTAGTGTCCAATATGTCAATGTGGACTACTCACAGGTATGTATGAATATACCAGCATGCACCTTGTTGCTTCCACATCACAGTGAGAATGTCCCACGTTCCAAACACATCTACTTATCCAAGAGCATGATAGCTGTGTATTAAGCTACTGTGACTACAGACGTGACATCCATACTGGGTGACATCACAGGTACAGTTACCTGGAGTGGTGAGGTAAGAGAGCAGTCTAGCTGATTACAAGGGTAGAGGCCAGTGGGAAGTGTGATGCCTCATTGGGAAGCAGTAATACATGTTCCCATGAAAGGATGCCAACACACAACTGCACCCACACACTCAGGTATTGACACACATGTATTCAGTGACACAGTAACACACCCACACACTCACAGATTCACCGACACAGTAACACACACTCACACACAGTTGCTACTGTTGAGGTGAGGACCCCTGACTATGTACAAATCATCATTACAGTACTGTGCACCTACATGATGCACCACAGAGAATACTCATGTACAGGTAGTCAGTATGGCCTAAGATCGGGGACATCAACACGGATAGTAGATTGCATTGCCTGGATGGGGGGAGGGGTCTTATCAGTTCAGTATGGTAACATACATCCTCACTCCAGAGACCAGACAGCCATAGACACACACACACACACACACACACACACACACACACACACACACACACACACACACACACACACACACACACACACTGTGGCATTCACTATTGAATACACCTATGTCATGCACATACAGATACCTCACTTGTGTGAGATACATGCCCATGTCTCCTATGTCTTGCTTTCTACATTGCAGTCTGTACCGATGTCTACACTAGTGTACAGGAGAGTGAGTAACAATTGAGATGTATTTCCCACCATACGTGACATATATGGACACACACGCAACCACACATACCAGTACTGTGCATCAAACACCTGCCTAGCTCATGATATGTATGACAGACTTACAGCAGTATTGCATGCGTTACAAAGTGTACTGATGCTTCCTTTGGCAACAGTGCTGACATATGCACATGGGATGCCTTAATTACAGGTGTCAAGTGATTTACCTTCAGTGTCACCCTGACCGATGTCTATGTTGTGTGTTATGACCTTTAATTAATGAAACCATTGCTTACTGGTTACACAGGTTATTGTAGGACCACTTGTGACACACCTGTGAGCTGTCCTCAGCAAACATCCATCTGCAAAGATGCCCCACCACTTAGTTATTTCCACACATCTGTCCATACATGAGGTATATCTTTCCGTATATTTAGCCTAGCACCATATATAGTTGGCAATGCTGAGGCTGCATTGCAACTGCAAGATGTATTAAGATACACATCACCTGCATACATCAGCAACTGCACACGCATGGTATCTGAATGCACACCACTACATGTACATGTGTGTAGGTCCTACAATCCTGTCATTTGTGCATGTTTGTAAGCATTGTAATTGATGGACATGTGTAATGACATACATGACACATGGGCTGTTGTATGATATGATAGGTGTAATTGGTGACCGGTACAGAGGCAATGTTACCTCTGTCAACATTGATATCACACCTTATGTACTGTTAGCATTCAGCAGCCATGGACCTACATTCCATGTGCATGTGTGTAATGGCTGTAGCCACCTGTCTGTACAAAGGACAGCAACAGCTATGCTATTTACATGTTTGTTGTGTGTGTGTGTGTGTGTGTGTGTGTGTGTGTGTGTGTGTGGCATGTACATATCCAGGGCAGGTACATGTATGTCATATCCAAACATGAGGGTGTTTACTGGTGTACAGCAACAGTCATCTGCTAATTCTGTAAATAACCGAGGGCCCCTGGTATGTGTACAGCTGACCTGGTTACAGACAGTGGTATCATTGCATTGCATAACACATTATGCAACTGTGTCAGTACATGGGTACTCTGCACAGTTGATGTAGAGCTTGGTACAATCTACTGGTCAAGGGTCACATGGTGGTGTACTCTTATATGTCCTACCGCATGTATGGATGTGTGTTGGTGGTTTGAGGGCATGGTGGTGTCTGAGCTTTACATCCTAGAATGCAGCATTTGACACAATGTCCTGCACCTGACTCATCTGTGATGCATTTTGTGGGAGTACCGGTCAGTATATGTGAGTGGCCTCTATGTATGTGGGGACACCACCACCTGGAGAGGTCTGTACCTGTGTTATGGCCCACATGTCTGGTTCTGATGTATATGGTGGTAGTGCTATTGTGAACTACAGAGCCTTTAGCCAGGTGTTCCTCACTGCACAGATGTCAGTACTCCCCATTGTTGAATCTACAGTGAGCAGCTGTGATTATGGACGCTACACATCTAGCACTGGTTACCATAAGCATTCAATGCAGTTGTCCTCTAGGTGTCAGGGTGTTATCCTGTGTTTAGGGCGTTTGCCTTGGAATGGCACTATATGGGTGAATGCGACTTTAGTATTATCCCCACTCCCTTGAATCATGGATGCATGTGATATGTGTCAAAGGCCTGTCTACTGTCAGTCATGTCATCCCAGAATGACAAACACTGGACAACCTTGTAATTACAGCAGGACATTGGCTCATTGTGTTGGTCAAGCAGTTGCCACTCCTCGGAAGGCTCATTGTGTTGGTCAAGCAGTTGCCACTCCAAGCAAGACATCACTGCAAGTATTGTGGTATTGTGCTTGGTATAGAATGGTACATCTAAGGTGACGGACAGCAGCAGATGTTGCATATAAGACCGGTGTCAGATATATGTAGAGCAGCATTCCTGCTAACAATGACAACTACTAACTCCAGAGTCCATTACAATGTGTTCTTTACATCTAATTGTAATAGCATGGCCACTGTGGCCTTCTGTGTTTAGAATCAGAGTGCATCCCAGACAGCTCTGTGCTGCTAAGTGTATGAGCATGCCCAGTATAACCTTGTGTGGATGGACACATAGTGCATTCCGAACAGCCCTGTGCTACTAAGTGTGTGAGCATACCCAGTGACACCTTGTGTCAGTTATGTGCCTCTATGTGTATGTGCATGGTCATTGTAACCCTGTAGAGTGATAGTAGTCGTCCATTCCACAGATGGGCATACTCAAGGACAGGATGGATTCCTACTTTAAACACACAGTTTCACAGGTATGTACATCTTAACTGTCAGCATCGCTGTTGATGTTCTCATTCCTAGAAGGTCATAATGACAGCCTTGAAATGTGTAGTCTGTGTGGCATGACTCATAACTATGTAGTATTGTAATAGTGATCTGTAGATAGGCAGGTGTTCCATTCCCACCACTAGTGTGTGTGTATGTGTGTTTGTCTCCGTCTGCCTGAGGACTGAATAATGCTTTTAGACTGCTCACACTCCATACAATTCCTATACCCACCTTTGGCAAGGCTGATGATGTCACCCACCTACAAATACACCTCTGGGAGTGTTGTGTCCCAGTAATCTCGGTAGCGCATTCTATAACTGTGTAATGCTGTAGTGTAATAAAGTAGTTAGGTCAGTTTTCTAATCCCAGACTTGCCACGTGTGTGTGTTTGTCCCCGTCTGCCTGAGAACTGAATTATGCTTTTAGACTGCTCACACTCCATACAGTTCCTATACCCACCTTTGGCAAGGCTGATGATGTCACCCACCTACAAATACACCTCTGGGAGTGTTGTGTCCCAGTAATCTTGGTAGTGTGTTCTGTAACTGCGTAATGTTGTAGCGTAATAAAGTAATTAGGTTGGTGTTCTTATCCCAGACTTGCCAAGTGTGTGTGTGTGTGTGTGTGTGTGTGTGTGTGTGTGTGTGTGTGTGTGTGTGTGTGTGTGTGTTTGTCCCTGTCTGCCTGAGGACTGAATAATGCTTTTAGACTGCTCACACTCCATATAATTCCTATACCCACCTTTGGCAAGGCTGATGATGTCACCCACCTACAAATACACCTCTGGGAGCACTGTGTCCAAGTAATCTCAGTAGCATGTTCTGTAACTGCGTAATGTTGTAGTGTAATAAAGTAGTTAGGTCAGTGTTCTAATCCCAGACTTGCCAAGTGTGTGTGTGTGTGTGTGTGTGTGTGTGTGTGTGTGTGTGTTTGTTCCCGTCTGCCTGTGGACTGAATAATGCTTTTAGACTGCTCACACTCCATACAATTCCTATACCCACCTTTGGCAAGGTTGATGATGTCACCCACCTAGAAATACACCTCTGGGGGTGCTGTGACCCAGTAATGTTGGTAGCACATTCTGTAACTGTATAATGCTGTAGTGTGATAAAGTAGTTATGTCAGTGTTCTACTCCCAGACTTGCAAAGTGTGTGTGTTTGTCCCTGCCTGAGGACGGAATAATGCTTTTAGACTGCTCACACTCCATACAATTCCTATACCCACCTTTGGCAAGGCTGATGATGTCACCCACCTACAATTACACGTCAGGGAGTGCTGTGACCCAGTAATCTCGGAAGCGTGTTCTGTAACTGCGTAATGCTAAAGTGTGTGTGTATGTGGGTATGTGTGTGTGTGTGTGTGTGTGTGTGTGTGTGTGTGTGTGTGTGTGTGTGTGTGTGTGTGTGCGCGTTTGTCCCCATCTGCCTGAAAACTGAATAATGCTTTTAGACTGCTCACACTCCATACCATTCCTATACCCATCTTTGGCAAGGCTGATGATGTCACCCACCTAGAAATACACCTCTGGTAGCGCGTTCTGTAACTGCGTAATGCTGTAGTGTGCTAAAGTAGTTAGGTCGGTGTTCTAATCCCAGACATGCCAGGTGTGTGTGTGTGTGTGTGTGTGTGTGTGTGTGTGTGTGTGTGTGTGTGTGTGTGTGTGTGTGTCTGCCTGCGTGAGACAAGTACAGTGCTTTGTAGAGTATGCACTCTCTGTACAAATCGCATGACCACCTTTGTCAATCCTGCTGTTGTCACCCACCTAGGTCTACACCTGTAGGTATTCTATAACCCAGTATTCGCTGAAGTGTGTGCCCTAAAAGCATATTGCTGCAGTGTGATATGGTAGGTAGGGGTTCATATACAGGACATGGCAAGTGTGTGTTTGTCTGTCAGAGCCTGTGTAGAGGTGGCTGCAAGTGTCTTACCATTGGACATGTTAGGGAACGGATTTTGTAGTTTTCCTATATGGTGTCCGTCTTACGACACATTGGCCACCTCATGAAGAGTACAGCTGTCAGTCAGCCACAGGACTGTGTTGGCAAGCCATACCCCTGCATCTGGCAAAAGGCCTGGTGAACAAAGTATGCAACCCTACTAGTACCCAGTATATATCCTGCACCCATGTGCCATGCACAAACACAGTTGCCTATGATATCCTGCTATGTTGTTAGTACCATGCACATTGATGACACATAGTAGGCATGGTGTGAATGCAGTGGCCTGCAGAGGACATGGCACCCTGTACAGTGGTACAATAGACACATATTTGCGGACATTGTGCCTTCACTATTTTCCCCATTAGATGCCTGCAACATATGTGGTGCCATCAAATGTGATCCACAGAGACCAAACAATGCCGTACACATGTGCCCTGTATAGACCAATGCTACTGACATCAGGGAATACCTATATCATGCTATCAATGCAGGTGCAGGGTCGACCTGCTCAAGATAAGCAGGTTTCGCCACACCAGGACAGTATTGGCATATCGGGGGATAACAGTCTGTGTAAACAACATGTGCCTGCCAAACCAGAAACACCTGTACATGTCACTGTAGAGTATTGTGGGACATACACATCCCAGGCAATGTCCATGTGAAGGACTATCAAACACAGACATGGCATGCATTGCAAAGCTATGGCCATACACATTGGTAACCAGAATGTCAGGGCAGATCATGCAGTAGCCATCTGTGTGGGACATTGCAGGCACTACACCCCTGCACTGCACACCATTGTCAGTTGATGCAATGCCAAGGAGTACCCCTCACCCAGCCTTGTACAGCCATCTTGCACAGTCAATCACTACACACCCATGCAGCAATGCATACATGCATGTCAGTACTGGCACCTTGTGTCTGTGTGTGGGTTATGATGCTCCCAACCACAGTTATTCCCAGTATAACCCTCATTGGCATACCAACTTATGTCAAACGCTTTCACATGCCCTAGCCCATAGAACCTCTAGATATCCCCTGTTGGTGCATGTAGTCTTGTGCATTACTGCAGTGTGGCAAACTAAGTAGTTAGGTTGTGTATTTGTGGCCCTGGCAAAAAGTGTCAATGCGAGTCCATTGGAGTGAGTGTGGGTGGTGACAATGGCATCAGTTTATGTAGACAGCCATGTGTGCCACACCTAATGTATGTTTACTATATCTCTGTTGCAGATGTCTCTCACCTACACACATATATGTTCTTACAGCACCGCAACATGTCGGCTTTGTGGCTCATGTAGTAATGTCATGCACATGTAATAGTAATGACTAGTCAGTCAGGGGTTTGACCCCTGTACTGTTAGGAGTGCGGCAGATGATGCTTAGGGTTAAGTCTCCAAGCTCTTCTCTTGTGTACTTTGCCTGTCCCACCCACACACTCTCTGGTGGATGTGGAGGTGTACACCTGCTCAGCAGCAGCATGTGTATTGTAAGTGATGGACATGATCAGGTGATGGCCTCTGCACCTATTGCAGTCCTCCTCTAGCTGATTGCATGTGGAATAGCTGTGATGGTGTTCCCATAGCCATTTGCTTGATAAACACAGTACACTATCTAGGAAAAACATGTTGGTATTTGGCCATGACAGTCAATGTCAGTGGTACCTGGATGTGGTGTTCTGAAACGGCATCACAGATGATATCTAGATGTACCTTAAACATCATAAACAGTGGTAAATAGCCTAAAGACAGGAGGGTGATGTGCCACACATGACTACAGCATGTAAGTGTAGCTATGCTGCATTGAGACTACTGCCAGTTTAACATGTTGTGTGTGGTAATGGCTATTCTGCATGTTTTAATGCAAACATGACAGTACTCTGTTCGTGAGGGACCCCCATCTGTAGGACCATCTGTGAACTGGTCAGTGTGTGGAACCATTTGTTTCCTGTGTTACACACTGAACACACATCTGTGCACAGCAGGAGCATAGTGTGAGGATTGCAGACAGTACATGATGATAGGGAAGTGTTACTGCCATCGCATCCCTGACTAGACATATGTCACATGAAACAGTGGTATGACAGACACTGTCTGTGGTTCCCAGTGACAAGCCAATAATAAGCAACTGTTCATAGCTGCAGTCACACATCTAATACACATTGTACAGATGGTATGCAGTATATATGCATGTGTTGTGCTCCCTCTGCAAATGTATACCATCTGTTGTGTTGGGTTGATAGTGATATCTATGCATACTGTTGTAGGTAATCCTGTATGCTGTTGTCTTGTCTATTACTAAGCCATATGTGGGTTTAAACTGCAACACCATAGGCTGAATGGGTTGGGAGGTCCCGGCAGAACCTAGTGCCCCACTTCAGCTGACCATGGCACCGGGCACCAGCACATCTGGGGCCCAGCTTTGGACATCATCCTCTGTTTGCTCTGCACCACCTTCTGGTGGTACCACCACTGAGGATGGGGCATGTGCCCCCTTGGGAGCAGGACCAGACAGGTACATGTCTGCTGCCGCGTGGTTCTGGACGTGTTGCGTTGGGGGCTCACTAAGGGGTTCCAAAGCCAGATACGCAAGCTCAAGGGCAGAATGTCACATTTACAGGATGATGCTACCCCTCCTGGACAGCCCCCAGCACTGCCTCGTTTGCAACTGTTTAGCTGCAGTAGCGGCTGCCCATGGCTGGGGAACTTTGTCCCACTGTTCCCATGGGCTTGTGAATGCCAAACACTCATCCCCGTCCGAGGTGTATCCACCCACATGTATCATATACCAACCCTGTATACTGTCTTGTCTGTGATCCTACCCTACCTATCCTCCACAGCCATACCTACACTCCTTCCCCCACATCCGACCCTCACCCTACGGAAACATAAGGCCAATCAGCTTCTAGGACAACATCTTCCCTATATATAGCTGTCCATTTCACACACGTGCCCACTGGACACATGTAACCCTTGTAATATGCATCACAACATACTCCTGTTATCCTCACCCCTGTCCCTCAGGCGCACGATCCTGGTATGCACATCACTCCTAAATGGTCCAGGTACACGTGATGAGGATGACCCTATTGTACACACAACACTACCGGTCCCTCTATGGTTACCCCATTTATCTTTATCATGATGAGGATGTTGCACACAGCACCTTGCATGAGTACTGTTCACACATAATGATCAGACAGGTACTGTTGTGTTAATGTACATTACATGCACAGAGTGATGTATACGGCCAATGTACAACTGTTTGCGTGTATGAATGACACATATCTGTTTGAGGGAGTCTTGAGATTACATAGAACAACACCACTACATAATACAGGCATCGCTGGTGTTTCCCGTTTCATTCGTTTGTAATGCTTTGTTGCCACATGGTATGTTCCTGATATATCTCTATATATGTATGTACCTATATGCTGGACATAACCAATCACATATACATCTACATGAAGGGATACATTCCTATACTGTTAAATGACTGCGCTGTATGATATGTTTTTGGTACTGTCCTTTGTCTGTATATCTGCCATGGCGTATTGGTAAATAACATTAGCTGTGTGTGCAGGGTCCTGGTTCTGAGCCTTGCAGAGGATGTTTAATTGGTTGCAGGGCAGAACAAGGCCATTGGATACGGAGGGAGTAAGGCACATTAAAGCAGTTGTGAGCGGGTGTGCATGGGTTTGCATGGTGTTAAGCAATGCTAACCTCTGGTTACAGCTTCTTACACTCGATTACCCTCTACATTGTTTTACCAGTGCAATACTCGCATACTGGTAGCCAAACAGGCTTACACCTGCTCTCTCCCGCACCGACATTGGTGCTTGCATCTGATACTCACACCATTGGGTGGGAGCGAGGACCACAATATTACCTTGTGATGTGTATTACATTGAATTACATGTCAACAGTATCAGGAATGGCTGCCCATTAGGCGACCGCATGCCGTTCGACTGTACGGAATCGATGGTCTGTCCAGTGATTTATTCATAATATTTGTGTGCTCCTCTTACAATCTGCTCCCATCTGGCTGATACATGGGAACCAAGACTCTTCAATACAGACAAGTAATTGGGTTTTGGGACCCACATCCGTCATCCGAGTCATGCTACCGCATACCTATTATAGGGCTGCCACCTTTTCAATTGCCCTAAACATCAGATTTTGAAGGGCAAAACATACCCACAGCCAGTACAAAGGAAAGAACTTCACTGTTTTGCCTAAATAGGTTCATAGGTTCATAGGTTTATACTAGGCTATCTGCCCTAAGGCATTTATAAGCCTAGCCCAAATTTTTGTGGCTTACGCCACCCCTTATATGAAAAAATACTGTGCCCATTAGTTTGTTGTGCCTCTGTCCAGCAGTGACACAGAGATGATTCCCGGGGTAAACCTACGATCTCCCATCCACAGGTCTAGATTTCTCTTGAACAGAGTCAGTGAGGTGCTCTGCCTCACATGGACCGGGATTTTATTCCACAGCATAGGGAGTCTCTGAGTGATAAATCTATCCCTCCAGCACGTCCTATTTATATCCGTGCTAAGGTTTAAGTCGCTTGCTCTAGTGGTTTTGGTGGATTTGGATTTTTTGAGGTGGAGCATGTCCATTAATTCCGGGTTGGACATGGCCTTGTTATGTCAGGCACATGTCACCTCTGAGCAGACGGTATGCGACTGAATAGAGCTGGAGTTTCTTCAATCTGGCAGCATATGACAGATTTTGGAGTCCCTTTATCCTTTTGGTGAGGAACTTTTGGGGTCTCTCCAATTGCTGCAGATGTCGGGTGAGATACATCCCGAATGGGGCATTGTACTCGATCATTGGTCTGATAAGTGAAGAGTACAGGGGAACAATGACCTCACTAGATCTGGATGTGAATCCTTCATGATCAGGTGGGCAATGTAGAAGGTCTTTCTAACCACTTTAGCAAATTGAGTGTCAAAAGAAAGGCCACTGTCAACCTGGGTCCCCAGGTCCCTGATAACCTCTTCTGTGCTTAGTGGATTGCCACCTATATGGTAGCTTGGGGTTACCTTGTTTTTCCCGAAGGGTATGACTATACATTTTTTGGCGTTTAACTTCAGGCCATGGCTCTGGCACCAGCTATCTGTTTCCGTGAGTCCCTTATGAAGATATCCGTGTCCGATGCACTTTCCACTATGGCGCCCAGTTTGCAGTCGTCTGCAAACTTTGTCAGCCAAAGTCCTCCCATGTTGGCCTGTACTTCTGAGAAGTAGATGCCAAACAATAGGGGGCAAAGGACCGAGCCCTGTGGGACACCACTTGTGACCGGCTTGGAGTCTGACACAGCACCAGCAACTCTAACCCTGTGGGTTCTGTCCTTAAGCCAGTTTGCAACCCATCTTGTGACATATGGGTTTACATTTAAGCTGGTAGTTTTTCTACAATACCCGAGTGGGGTATTGTGTCAAAGCCTTGCAAGGTCAAGGTAGGCTGTATGGACTGCCTTTCCCTCATCAATGGCCTTGGTGACTGTTTCGAAGAAGTCGACCAAGTTCAAAAGGCATGATCTTCCCTTGACAAAGCCAAACTGGGTCGGGTCCAATGTCTGCAAGTCCCCTATATCTTTGTTTATGAGCTCCATTATGATCCTCTCCATAGCTTTGCAGACTAGACTTGTTAAGCATATGGGGCGGTAATTACCGGGGTCCGTAGAGGCGCCGCCTTTGTGGAGTGGGACCACAGTTGCCGTACGTCACTCCTTGGGCACGTATCCTGTGGTAAGGCTGAGATTAAACAGCTGCCTTATGTGCGGGTTTAATTCCTCATTTAGCTCGTGTAGCACACAGCCGGGGACACCTTCCGGTCCCATTGATGCTGTGTTTTTAGCTTTAGAGAGAGCAGCTTTCACCTGTGCATTTGAGATGTCCGGGAGGCTACACTCGGCTGGGATAGTTATCTCTCCTTTAGGGGAGGGGGGTGAAGTTTGCACTGAACCTGTCTGCCAGAATGTTGGCAATGTCTGTGGGTTCAGTGATTTTTGTATCATTTTGGACTAATTCTGAGCATATCTGGGAGTTTCCACCCAGGTTCCTAACATAGCTGAAAAAGGCCTTATGATTGTCCTTTGAATCCATGGCAATTTTTCTCTCAAAATTGGCCTTAGTTGATTTTATGAGTGCTCGTATTTTTTACTAATAATGATCAGGGTGACTTCCTTTTATGGATTTTGTTCTATCATGTAATAGCTTTCTCCTCTTATTGTAAAGTTTGTTAATGGCTGGGGTCCACCAGACTGGACGTTTGCCCTTTGTGGAAAGAGTCTTGGTTTTATTTGGGATTGCCTGATCCATGCAGTCCTGGAGGTGTTCATAGAAGGCATTTGTAAGGGCTTCCGCAGCTTGGGTTGTGGTTTCCTCTGGCTCAGGGGCCTTGAAGGATACCACACCAGTCTTGAGTAGTGTGAAGTTTGCTTTAGAGAAGTTCTTCACTATGGTCTTTTTGTTTGGGGTGGGGGCGGGATGTGGATTTCCAGTGAGATTAGTTTATGATCAGATCTCACCAATGAGGGATATACTTCCGGTGTGGAGCATTTTGTCCCCATGTTTGTGACAATGAGATCTAGTATATTTTCTCCTCTTGTGGGAACAGTGACTAGCTGTTCCATGGCATTTGAATTTATGAACTCCAGGAACCGTTGGGCTAGAAAGTTAGGGCTTGAGTAATGTTCCCAGTCTATATTCGGGTAGTTGAAGTCACCCAGTATGATGGTGTTTGGAGATACATTTATACCCTCCAGTGTCTTCAGGAAGGCTGTGTGGGGTTCCTGAGTTTGAGAGGGTAAAAGCTTATTCTTGTAGCATTACAGTTGCTTATTCTGTTTCTTATAATATTTAGGTGTTTCTGTTTTTTATAACATTTAGGTGTTTCAGATACAAAATAATTGTTTACACAACTACAGACAATATAGGAAATCTTTGTCCTAAAAATCTCAGGACATTTGCCATATTTTCAATTATTTTGCAGGACACAACTGCCCAAAGGGGACTGTCCCTCACAAAGGTGGACAGGTGGTAACCCTAACCTATTCTATCATCTTTCTAAGGTAGTCAGCGGAATATGCTCTTTCTGTCACTATCAGAACTCTCATACAAATGGGGAAGAATGAACACTGAATCAGGGACACTGCATAACAACATCAGGGACACATTTAGAAGTTTGGTGCTATTAACCTGACACATTGACAGACCCAGAGCATATGTAGTCATACACATTGTCTGAGGTACATGCTGTTTATTACTCATACATTACGTGCATTCCACTGTCTTTCCTCCTAATATCACTAGTTCTAGGAGGGTTTAGGTGGGACAGAGTTAGATTCTAATTCCTAATCATGGACGTCCCTGGTAATCGTGGACAGTTCAATGGTATGGTCCCTATGTGTTCCCCCAATGGTTTACGGACTATCCAGTGGATGTGCTGTTAGGGTTTGGGAGGTATGGGCGTCTGCTATGCCCACATTGAAATATTACTTATATCCAAGGGGCAGTCCTAATACAGCTCTGCCAGCCAACACCTGCACCCCTAAGCCCATAATCGCATACCCATAGTTCCTCTAGCTGCCACTCCTCTACAGCACTCATCCTTACTATGGGCGCAGGTCGGGTATAAACACACCACTACACACTGCCTACTCTCCACGTGTTGGGACACATGTTGTACGTTGTGTCGACCCATGTGTTATCAGACTTGCACAACCTACTGGTCCATGTACATCTACAGCCTGGTCAGCGAAATCATTACAGGGCCTGGCTCCAGTCATTAATTTTTGGTGTCCCACAAGGGACATCAATGTCTATGTTTCAAGTGTAGACCTTGCAGATCTCTCCCACTGGTAGTTTCCTGCCGGTGGTCTGGGAAGCAGTGGTGTATTTACCTTTATTGTGTGTCTGTATGTCTCTCCGGCAAAGCTGGGTGGGGTGGGGTGGAGGGTGATGCTACGTGTTACACGTTTGTTTATTAGACCTCCCACCAACATATGCCCAGCCTGTGAACATATGTTACACGTAACTGCTGTATCATATCCTAGCTATATACATGTGTATATTTACTGTAACATATATATATATATATATATATATATATATATATATATATATATATATATATTTACATTAATATATACAGATATCTCTGCATATATATGTATACATGTATATTCATATATACTACATGCTGCCCACTCTCCACTTCACGGGATCCATTTCCTAAATTTGTCACAGCACATGGGTCAACAGGGTTACCCACCCTTGTATTCCGAGTCTGTATACACTACAGACAAGATGGCCGATCTATCACATTTGTTTTGTTTTGCCAATCTTTGTGGTGTCCCGCAAGGGACGCTCCAGTATGTGTTCCATGATTAGAATCCATGGGTGCACTGTGCCCCCCCCCAGTTGTATCCTGCCTGTGGTCTGGGGAGTAGTGGACACTTTAAATTGATTGTGTGCATAATTCCATTGTCCGACTGTAGGGGGGGGGGGTGGAAGGGCATGCTGCGTGTGTCATGTGTTTTGCCTGGGCTCCTCATTTCCATTGCCATAGGCTGTGAACATACGTCATTCCTGTGTGCTTTTTCCTATCATAGCTGTATATCTCTACATATCTACGCACACACACACACACACACACACACACACACACACACACACACACACACACACATATATTGATATAAATGTATTTATGTATTTATATATGTATGTGTGTGTGTGTGTGTGTGTGTGTATATATATATATATATATATATCTATATATACATATAAAATATATATATATATATATATAAATATATATATATATAGATATATATATATATGTATGTCTGCAACTATATATATATATATATATATATATATATATATATATATATATATATATATATATAATTGGGAGCCTATTTATGTACGTGTTCAGCATATTTCCTTTACAATTAGACCAGTTTAGTACTTGGCGTTGCCGTAGCGGGCAGATCACAGGAATGATTCCTTCTGTGGGGAGACCCTCACATTTGATTATCATCAGCACTGCACTGACTTAGGAAACTGTACACGCCTCTGCATTGTAGCAGTTTCATCCCATTCCTCTTCTGCACAGCCTATTTTTCCATTTACTGTTGATGTTTGTATGTGCACATTCCTATAATTTATGTCTACAAATGCAATGCATGTGTTACAGAGAATGTACTTCTACATATTTGATGTCTGCATGTGTGTATGAATATGTACCTATTAAGAAATCGCTGACCTCCATGGGGAGGTCCAATTAGAACCAGGCCATCCAACCCTGGCATGCCTGGATCCATAATTTCATACCCATAGTTCCTCCACCCCACCCGTGTTCAACTTACATGCGTAACTTCCATTATGCACTTGTTATTGCAGTCATGACACACCTCAAAACATTGCCCTCTTCAGAGTGTTAGGGGCCCTACACATATGTTGTCCCGCCTCGTGTATTCCCAGGCTCTCCCACCATTTAGTCTTTGAACATACCTGCCCTTGCTTGTGTAATGGTCGGAGGGCTAAACGCTCTTAATAATTTCTGGGTAGTCCCAGCAGGGACTATCCTCTGTGTGTAAAGTAGACTGAGCAATTCAACTATGTTACTCTCACTGGTAATATCCTGCATGTGGTGTGTGTAGCAGTGCTTTTCTCACTCTTGGCCAGCGTGATATGGCATACGCTGACAGCACTCTATGATACTGTAATTGCTGTTGATTCCCTTCTCATCCCTTGTTTATGCTTTATTGTTACAATGTTCATTCGTCATATATATATATATATATATACACACACATATATATATATATATGTGTGTGTATATGTGTGTATATATATACACACACACACACACACACACATATATATATATATATATATACATATATATATATATATATATATATATATATATATATATATATATATATATTACATCTGTACATACTCATATGCATTTCCTATGCTGGGCACTGCTTACACCCACGCAAGCGCAGTCGCATATGCTTACTGTTTGTTATATATGTTTACTGCTGCTTATTTGTGCTTACTTGTGCCTTATTCATTATGATAGTACCCCTTTGATTGAAATGATCTGGTTAAAAGTCCCATGCAATACTCAAGTTCACTTTTACATGTTATTATGTCGTTTTTACAGCAGGATGACATTCATTCCACATGGAAAATGATATGTGCTATAGTCAAACTTGAACCGTGAATGCCTGTTTGTTAAGCGGATGCTCTAACCACTACACTATTCGTATGCTGCTTCATTTATATGTATACCCATAGTTCATAGTTATCCATACACATGCCTCAACACGTCACTGACACAAAAGGCATCCATTCTCCAGTTAGGAAAACTGCACCACTACACATGTGCCATTCCCTACTGCTCTGGGCCCATCCTACATGTTGACTTACTCCAAGTATATTCAGATGTCCCAAGCATATAGTCCTGGGACATACGTTCATATAATGGTCAGGGTGTTCATTAAGTCTTCTGGTTCGGCTCGTCCAAATGGTGACTGGGACTGCCCTGTATCTGTTTGAAAGTCAGACGTAGCACGTGCACGCAGTTAGTTCCACTATTAGCATCCTACCTGTGGTTGGGGATGCAGGAGGTTTGCTCACCTCTGGGCGGCTTGATATGACAGCACTAAATACTATGGGGGATTCCGCTGCTGTTTCCCTTCACATTCATTACCACTGCTTTATTGTGTCCATGGTCATTCTTCATGGATATATATATCTATCTGTCTGTACATTCACATGCATATACACCTACATGCATTTTTACATTTTCCATACTGTTGAATGTCTGCCAGTTACCATCACGCATACCAGCTTACATCTGCTTTGATGCACCATAATCACCATATTTCCGACTGCCATTTTTGTGGGCTTCATTTAAAATTAGCAGCCCTTGCATGGCTTGGACCTGGGAATAGGAACAACATACTCACTGATTCTACCACTAAACCATCCGTGATACATTCTGTATGGATGGTAATTAGGATATATGACGTTACTACAGGCATTCCACAGTACTGGCAACATATGTGACAGACGGTCGGTGCACATATGTATAGTACATGTTACTGTTCATATGTTTCTGCGAGACATATGTATACATTTGCAAGTATACATATTTATGAATTGGACACATACTTGACAAGTACTTATATGCATGTATTTGTGATGTGTAGCTATGCGAATGTAAGTATCTACATTTATAGATATATGACTACATATCTGGAGTTATACATGGCCATGTATATGAACGACCACATACGGGAGGTACCAGCACCGTTTGTATACAGGAGTTGTGTGCATCATTATGACGAGGAACATGGATGAGGTATACAATATGAGGACATGTACTATTTGGAAGATGGCTATGGGGAAGCATCATGGGAACATGTGAAAGGTATTTATTCCCGATAATGCACGTGAGGAGACATGCATCATGGTCAGGTGTTTAATCCCAG
This sequence comes from Protopterus annectens, assembly GCF_019279795.1. Taxonomy (NCBI): domain Eukaryota; kingdom Metazoa; phylum Chordata; order Ceratodontiformes; family Protopteridae; genus Protopterus; species Protopterus annectens. Next base: position 1,012,105,176 of record NC_056727.1, on the reverse strand, counting down.
GCCGTAGGTTCTGCATGACCAAGTGGAGGCTGAGCAGGGTTGTGGTCAGGTACTGCTAATCTGACTTGTGCAGCTGCCACCTTTTCAAATGCCCACAGTGGGACATGTTTTGTACAAACATCAGCGTTTGCAAGGAAAAACATACCCACAGCCAGTACACAGGACAGAACTTCACTGTTTTGCCTTCATAAATGCTTATTCTTGCAGCACTTTAGTTGCTTATTCTGTTTCTTATAACATTTAGGTGTTTCAGAAACAGAATAACTGTTTTATGCAACTATTACATTAAATATAGGAAATATGTTTGTCCTAATATCTCAGGACATTTGCCATTTTTCCAATTTTTATGCAAGACACAACTGGCCAGGGAGGGACTGTCCCTCGCAAAGTGGGATAGGTGGTAGCCCTAGTGCCCAGATGTCAATGGGGGTGGACATCGTGTTATGCCATAAAGTCTAATCTTGAGAACAGACACTTATCCCATGAGGGATGTCCAAAAATTGTAAATGATGGACCCCATTCAGCTGGCTATTCGAAAAGCGGTTTGGTTGCTTATTCTGTTTCTTGCAACATTTATGTATTTTAGATACAGAATTAACTATTTTATGGAACTATTGCATAAAATATGGGACATAATTATGTCCTACAATTGCAGGACATTTAACATTTTTAATAGTTTTGGTAAGGACACAACTGCCCAGAGAGGGACTGTCCCTCACAAAGTGGGACAGGTGGTAACCCTAACCATTGGGCTAGGCTTAGCAAACGGCAGCGATGTGCTAACATGCTGCATTTCACTTCCACTTGGTATAACAATCAACACTACAATGGAATACGGGCACAGGGTTTTAAATGTCATTTGTTCGAAGGACGGGGACTCAATATTCATCTACGTGCCTTTGTGTTTACTTTTTATTTTGGTGTTCGCAAATCTGCCTTGTATGCTTTGCATACATTTCAGTATCCACGGACACTGACAGGAGTGATTATTATTAGAGGCAGGCTGTACTCGTCAGCATTTTAGGTTGCGCATCTGCAGCCGGCATGTTTATGCCTCTGTGCAGCGCTTAGACACGCCCCCTGCACTCGCACATGTTTCCTATACACATGGACGTTGCGGCAGCGCACCTTCATTAATATTCATGTGGTGCTGCTCCGCCATCTCTACGCCGCATGGTCGGTGCAAGGCTAACGCCGTCCTTGCGCCGAGGTTCATGAATCCCGGGGTTTATGCTATGACATCATTTGGATGGGGTATGGTCTGTTAATAAGGATCTCAGCTTAGGCCTGCAAAGCATGAACACATACTGCTCATGTAGCTAAAAAGACGGAAAATTACATTCATGTTAGCACTATGTTCAGAAAAAAATATATTCCTCAGGCAGTGTGACAGTGTCATCCGTGTAGCATTCAACAACAAAACCATACATGTTGCTGCACAAAATGGACACAGTAAGGTATGTGTGAGGATCATGATATTCCTTGTAAAAGTGCATATCACTAAGAAAATACATACATCTTCCTTGTTCTGCATTTTAACACTTAGCCTGTCCATTCCACTCCCTCAAAATTTGATGATGTTGTTTTTCTACAATTGGGTTTAATATGTCATGAGAAAACAAACATTCATACCACTTTACAAAGTATACAATATTGACCAAAGACTTCTCAGACATATAAGAGGATTTAGCAAGATTTACTGCCCCCGCTGTTAAATAGCTGATGTTAACGGAACATTATAGGTCACAAATATGTTAGAAGGAATTTGACGAATAACCAAGTTATTTGCAAATATGGTCAAAATATACATTAATGTCAATAAGTGTAAAGTGCTTCTATAAATAAATGCTATGGGTATATTAAAGCAAGATAACAGTTTCAGATATATGTGTCTCCTCTCTGGATTTGAGCATACAGCATGCCAAAATATAGACATAATGGCTTGTTTCCTTACAATCTGAGCTACCAACCAGCATATGCTAGTCTTAAACAAACAGATGCAGCTCTACAAACCCTGTTAGAAATCTGATGTTATCAGAACATTACAGATTGCATCCAAATTCATAGAAATTCTAAGACTAACTCAGTGATTCACAGCTATGCACAATGTAGACACTAATATATAAAATTAAAATACAGTACTTCCAAAAAAAGCTATGGGTGAATTTAACCAAGGTAACAAGTACAGTAATATGTTCTCTACAGGGAGACTGGAACCCAAAGCATGCAAACATTTAGACATGCAACCTGGTTTCTTTACAGAACAAGCTAACAGTCAATACATATTATTCCTAAACAAATGTGCTGTTCTACAAATCCTGTTGTTAGGAAAGCTGATGTTATCAGAGTGCTACAGATTATGGCAATATTCATATAAATTTGAAAACTAACTCAGAGAGTCGTTATCATGCACAACATAAACATTAATATAAAGTATTGGAATATGGTTCTTCCAAAAAATGCTATGAGTGAATATAACCAAGGTAACAGGTAGAGATATAGGTTTCCCTATTCTGCATTGCAACGCACAGCAAGTCAAAATTTAGATTTGTTGACCAGTTGCTTTATAGGCCAAGCTAATATTCAGCAATGGTTCATTTTAGAAAACATGTACTGCAAGTGTTTATTAAAAGTCCTGTGGAGAATGGATGAATATGGAAAATGGAAACAATTATTGCAACTTTTATTGCAAAGACATAACAGCCATCAATACATAACTGAAAACATGTGTAAGGAGTTGAACAAGCATTACTTTTTAGAATAAATAAACGTGTCTGCGCATTTTCTTAGGAGGAATGATGTAATGAAGACATATATGTGTTTTTTTTCCAACATATAATGGTGCATAAGGTGATACTGTGGAACTAAAATGTAAAACTATGACGTGCACAGTCATCAATGGCCTAGCTGCTCTAGGCACCTGTGATGCACAAGGACATTGGCTATGTAAAATTATGTAGTTAGTTGTTGTAAAACATATGCATATCTACAAAGGACATAATTATGGATATTATACACATTATTAAAAAAAATTAACAACATGGGAATCAAATCTAGAGTCAACAGGACAGCACTTAACAAATCCACTTAATTATCCACATAAGCTAATTACCACAGCAGTTAATACATGGTTATAAAAACAGTTTACAATCAAAAACGTGGAAATGCAGTTCGACAAAAATGGATTGGTCAACCATGTGTTCTACCAATGTCCATAATGTTGAACTGAAAATATATGACTTCATATTAGCAAAAGTGAGTATACACTCGTTAATACGAGGTTGATATTTTGAACTGAGATCGTGGTACAGTGCGGATTGGGAAATGTTCCCCTTTTCTCAGTGTAGTGCATTCTCAGAGTTGGTGTATATAATATGCAGGGGGTTTGGGGGGTGCAGGGGGGCTTGGATCCCCTCCCCTGCAAAAACGTTAACAGTAACACGAACTTTCAACATTGCAACTTCTGGTATTCGAATGTCAATTGCCATGGTTACCATTTCTGACATATTTGGTAATTCGGTATTAACAACGTTGGATAAACAAGTCAGTAATTTTGTTGAAATATTTTTCCGTTTCAACAATTTGATACTAAACCTATAAAACATCTATCTGATATATATATGGTACAGAGAAATATCTGCAAGATCCATAACAATGCTCAGGTATGCGTAAAATATTGACACTTACTGTAGGGATCTATGGGCTGCCTCTGCTCCTCGGTGACCTTCCTTTGAAGATCATGCATGTCCCTCTGATGCAGGTCATCATAATGATTACAAACCTGTGCTCCAGTGCAGTAGATCCAAATCCTCTGTTGATGTTCCCTTTTGATCTGTTTCTATACATTTATCATGGTGAAGTTCCTGGGTCTGGCTGTCATCCTCTGCTCCAATCCAAAATACACAGTGAACATCTGGGTTATCTCCTCGTTGGTCCAGTTGGGATCCCGGGAACATCTCATCCTCCTAGAAGTAGCCATCATGATCTTCAAGTTGCAGAAGTCTGGAAAATACAAACACAGAGAAATGCTCACTGAGGTACTACTCAGTTTGCAGTTAGCAATTGCCTGATCAGTGACTGTATCAAAATCAAAATTTGAAAGTGGTGCTGATGTCATGTTTTCAGATCATTGGAAGTTAACAGGCATTTGCCACTGATGGTACCATTTATCACTATCTATTGGGTGTTTATGCAGATGTGCATGAATGAGATTCCAAAAATTTGAATATTTATGAACCTCATTAATTATGTATGGAAAAAATGGTACTTAAAAGGTGGGTGCACACAAGTGCACTTTGTTTCTGTAATTTGGAGTGAGTGGTACATTGGCAATTAGCAGCATTTCTGTTTTTGTGATTAGTTGTTATTGTTGTCTTTCGGCTTTTCCTGGTTATGGGTTGCCACAGGGGAACTCCGCTAATGATTGGCAGTAGATTTTGATGAATGCCGAGGTGCCAGCTCGACGTTCAACCTTCAACGAAGGCACACCCATTTACGCATGTCTTTCGAACACCCACCCAACCATGGGGAGGACATGCAGACTCCACACAGAAGGCACTCCCCGCACTCCAGCCGAGAATAGAATGGGAGGACCTCTTGCTGTGAGGCAACAACACTACCGCTGCACTACCGCGGCATCAAATCTCTTAAAGTTAGTAATTTCAAAAGGTACGTGTTTAAATTAATTTTTACTGAAAATGTTATCTTTAACAGAAGTTCTTATAAGTTACATGAATGATGTTGTCTTGAACTTTATGCATACAGGTATTGTTCTTTTAAATAGTTTATATCAGTTCCATATGCAGTTGTATTTATAGAGTACCATTGCAAATGATAATAGCATATGAAGGCTGATTTATGGATCATCCATAATTTTTACTGGTAATTCCTTGCACTCTGTGGTGTAACACCTCAAACCTATGGATTCTGACACTATCCATATCTAGAATGTGATGTTGATATTATGGATATTTCTTAATTCATGTCACCTAACAAAGCAGTAAAAATGTACTGTTGCTGTTACGGATATGTCTTCAAAGATGCTTCTTAATAAAGGTATTATCAGTACTGACTCAATATACTAAGGATCTGTACTGTCTGTGGCCTGCCTATGATCCTGATGTTTGCTGAACATTTCCACATGTTCTTCAAATAATTACTTGTACTAGCATTTAAATACAGAGTTCCAGCAGACTCATATGACATGATGGTGTTGTCTATTGACATCTATGTAATACATATGTATTGTCAGGGATTCTAATCCCAGTCAAGATGTTGTAAGTGATTTTCATTTTACCAATGTTATGTATGAAAGCATTGTTGTTACCTGTAGTATGCCACATTAATGTTTATCACACACAGTGTTATACAGACATTTTCATTGCAGAGGAATGCATACTCTTTATGTTGACATATGATGTTCACAGAATGAAATGCATAAATGTGCTCAAACATGAATATTATCATGTGAATATCATTATCCTTGAGATGGCCAACCATCCTAGGGGTGATAACCTCCCCCCCCAGGAAAATGATATCATAATTGATCTCCGGTAACAGGGAAGGAGACTTCTAGGCTGGTCAGGTGATACTGTTTGGATAAATTAAATCTGGATGGACCTCACAACATGATCAATGCAGTTGAAGGCCACAACCAATTAAGTTAAGCCTGTAGACGTTGCTGCTCAGACATGATCCTTCATGTAGCCAACAGAGTAAAATGTTATGACAGATTGAGGGATGCCATCAGTGGTAGACCACCACTGACCCCCCCCCCAATAACATCACACTATTTCTGACCTCACTGCATACAGCAAGAGGGGAACGACATATCCCTGGTGGAGGGATTGAAGCTGGAGTTCCAGAATGAAAATGCATGTCTTTCTTTCTAATATAGGGCTTTGTATTGTGACAGTCACTGCATATTCCTGTAGCATGCATAATTATGTATTGTTATTTTTGATTTACATCAGCAGACATGAGCTGTGCACACACATCCACACAGGATGAGGATGATGAGCATAAGTCAAATGACATGTATTCATACAAGTGAAGTAAAGACAGAGCAGTCCAAACAACATCTGTAATGTTGTTTGTATTAAAATTCACAGGTCCATCTACTTCAGGTGTAAACCAGGGAACGGCAGGTAAGTGTCTCTATACTGTCACTGTGAACACTACCTTATTAGTGCCTCACCCTCATTTCATGGCACTGCTGTTTACTGTCATATTGTTGCTTCACTACCATTGTACACTACAGGTAGTTCCAGTGGAGGGACAGGCTGTGAAATTTAAAGTGCAGACAGACCAGGTATGTTGCAGCAAAATTGTCATAGCTTTCAACAACATGTAGCACATCTGATGCCTGACCTTTATGTCAATTTTTGTCAATACAAGCCCATCTGTTGTACAGTTACAAAGTCCATCACATGAGTATTTGCAGTACATGCTACTGTGCTGTATATGTGATGTTGTCAGTATTATTTTTGCTAAATACATGAGTGTGCTATATTTCTCTTTACTTTCTCACTCCAACATCCACAGGACAGCCTACAACATCTTTAAAGCAGGAGTCTGTCAGTGATGTGTTATTATGCATGTTTAATACCTGTCCTTGCTGTTAATCCTGTAGTTGACCACCATTAATACTGTGCCTTTCTTACCATTCATAGGCCAGTTTGCAACAACATCCTCAAGTACATATATGAGCGGTATGTATATGCTGCACATTCTGTAAGTTTTAACTGTGCTCACCTGGTTAATGATGCAAATGTGTTATCACTAATGCTGTTTTTTTTCCCTGTACTAGCTGAAGTTCATTCCTGTTAAGCACCACTATCTTCCCATAACTTGTTGCCAGGTGTGAGAGAGAGAGAGAGAGAGTGTGTGTGTGTGTGTGTGTGTGTGTGTGTGTGTGTGTGTGTGTGTGTGTGTGTGTGTGTTTATTCATCACATATGTAATATATGCTGGCCATGTAAACAGATTATATACTTCATTTATGTAGATTCCATGAAACGTGCATACAGTACACCACATGAAAAGTCACTATTATTTGTAACATTGCAATGAGAGTCATATGTCTTTGATGATAACCATCATGCAATGCAGGCACTTTGTCCTGATCTGTGTCTTTGTATCTTGTAGCACATCAACTATATATATCTTCCAGCCGCCCATCCAGTGATCATGATGGCATTCAAGATGTGTCTAAGCATGGTAGTATGGCCTCTGGCACAAAATGACCTTGAGTTGTTTGGAGAGTCCATCCATGAGGTTGTCAGGAATGTTGTAACAGATGTAGCCTCAGATGTGGAGGCCCACTTGTCTAGCCATTCAGAGGATGCTATCACAGTGGATGTTGAACAGGGTGAGACCATTGACCAACACACCACAGCTGAGATCACTGCTGCTGGCAGTTCCACACAACAACCAGGAACAAGGCAGAGCAGTAGACATAAGCGAGCAGATATTGTGCATGGCTAGGAGTCAGAGGGTGTTTGCCTCCTGCTGCATGCAAATGAACAGTCTCAGCAACAATATCATTCAGACAACTTTTCACTTGTCCATGCCATAGATCAGGTGGCACACCAGCTAAGTGCCATGCATGAAGGACAAGAGTACAGACATGGTGAGATTATGTCTCCATTGGACACTCAGAATGAGAGTCTGCGAGCTGTGGCATAGTCAGTGGAAACTCTGGCCTCTATGGTACTGCAGCAGTGTTGTACCAGCAGCAGAACTCTGCGTTCTATAACTGTGCTCAGCAGATTGTAACCTGTGAGAGGCAGGACATCTGCCTGCATAAGCATGACTGGCCATCAAGAATTACTGTCTGTGGTCCAACCTGCACAGTGGTCAACTGCTGACCCATCTGCTGTGGTCCCACCAGTAGCAAGGCTTTCAACTTGCAATCATGCTCCTTCATTTCAACATGGTATTGTAACCCCATCCATCTCCTCTGTGGAGCAGCCAGGACAAGATGTGTCTTTACATGGCTGGGGCAGAGCAGACAGTGTTGTGAGACATTAGTGAGGTCATGCTAGCTGGTTCATATAATTGTAATATCACTGTACTGTGATATGTATCTTCTGAAATTAGAAATTCTGCATTATATCCTATGGTATTTATCTTTTTTGTTATTGTATTGTGCAGATACGCATGTGTTGCTCTGATGTGTGTCCTTTATTGTTTACCATACAGTGATACAACAATCTGAGTGTGCATGCATACCTTTCTCAGTTGTGCCCTGAGCTGATGATCCCTGTTGTGACATATTTGCATGTGTTCATGTTGGAGTATGCTATGGTTATGTTATTTGTGATGCTCTGTATGTACATCTAGTTGGTACTTGCTATTAGATGAAATCTGTGCTGCTGTGGTGGGGCAGCACCTGAACATCAATATTCAATCTATGTACTCATGTATGTGCAGCTTGGCATGATTCAAAGTTTTGGGTCAGACAGTACTGTGCTGCCTGGGCCTACTCTTGTGGTCACACCCTACATTGCCTAGGTCTGTGAAATCTGTCCTCTGTGCCATCCTGCTCCTCTTCCATTACTTCTGGGATGTCCTCCCCATATCTGCAACTGGAAGACTGCCATGTTCTCTGGTTAGCATGTTGTTCAGCATGGCACACACTGTTATCATCTTTGCTGCCTTTTCAGGTGTGTATTGTAGTGCACCCGCAGTTGTACCCACACACCTGAACCTAGCTTTCAATACACCAATCACATGCTCTATGGTGTCTCTGGTTGTTGAGTGTGCTCTATTGTAGACCTCCTGTGCAAGGTTTGATGGTTCATGGTATGGGATTATTAGCCATGGCTCAAGTGGATAAGTGTAGTCACCTGTTGTGGGGAATAAAAACACTTTTGGTCAGCATGGATATTGGTTGTGACAGGGTATCTTTAATTTGCATCCTAGCTGTGTTCTTGAACTTACTGAGTAGCAGTTCCTCTGGTATTGTACCTTGCTGGACTACAGCCCTCAGTCCAGCTTCCCTCCAAATGGCTGCATCATGACACTTCCAGGGTGTGTTGCCATGATGCTTGTCATGCTGCCATCTGCTGGACACATAACTTGGCAGTTTACGGATGTCCATTTCCTTCTGATTATGTAAGAGGTCTCTTTAAGATGTACTGTTGTCTTGATAGGTATGTGTGTGCAAGCTATTGCACTGAGTACATGTGGGAAGTTTGCATTGTTATAGAACTGATAAATTACAGTTTTCCTCTCCATGGGGATGGATGGAAAGTGTATGTAGTCATCCACCTTGCTGCATATTGCTTCCAAGAATTTTGCAATGATATGACTGGCAGCTCTCTGTGATACTCCCACAGCATCACCCATGTGTCTCAGGAATGTCCCAGATGCAAGTACACCCAGGCTGAGACACACTTTAGTTTCAAGGAGGATAGGATTTCCTCACAAGGTCTGCACAGACATGTGTGGGGAATACGTATTGCAAATAGCCTGCAACCGTTGTCTGTCTTGGCAATATCTGTCAATTATTTCCTGGTCTGACAACTGGTTTAATTGCAACCTTGCTCTGACTCTATCTGGCTGCCTTCTAGGAGCCCAGCCACAGCATCATTTATGGCTTGCATCACTGCAACCTTTTGAAGTATATTAACAGCAGGTTGCATTTTTATATATTTTTTTATGTTTTGCTACATATTTCAATGCAATCCATAGTATTTGCTTGAATTCCTTGGAGTCTGTCAAGTATGCACCAAGAATTTCTGAAACAGAGTCAATGTGGCTGTTTGTCACATTTGAGTTGCATTTAGTTTGCACAATGTGTTTTGGAATTAGACCAGTGTGTGCAGAATCCCTAATTATCCTATGCTGAATACTTAAGGATTCAGTCTACCTTCAGCATGCCTTCTGAAATGGCATCTGCACCAGGTCTGCTGAAGTCTTCCTTTGACGTGCTGCGCTGTCTGCAAATAGCTTCCACAAACTTTACAGAATCCATCCCCATCTATACACACACGCACACACGCACACACACACACACACACACACACACACACACACACACACACACACACACACACACAGACACACACACACACACACACAGACACACACACACAAAATGGCTGCATGCAGTTGTGGTATGACCAGTCCCATATCAATGAATGGGTGCATGCTGTCAAACAACAGTGCACACTTTTTGCAGTCTATGAAAAATAAAAACTCAGCAGAGTGATTCAGATCAATCTGCCCAGTAAATTCATTCTCACTGTCACTTCCAGGGGACAGCATATGGGTACTTAGCTTTAACTTCTCTCTTGTACTCTCATATTTGTAGCTGGTTTCTCAGTGATATTGCTCTCCCTGCAAAGGCCACCAACAGTGGAAAATCATTATGACAGAGCAATCTCCTAATCACTCAAGCTTACAGTTATGAGGAAACCTTTGGAGTTAATGTTTTTGCATCATGACAAGTTTTTCTGTATCCTACAGGAAGTGTAATAGAAGATGGTGTTTAACTCTATTAAACATTTGGTCCATTTCCTCTTCACGAGATCCATTTCTGGATGGATAAATCAAAGGGTGTAGCTCCTTAAAAGTATCATTCAGTCATATTTTAAATGTTCATACAAATAAAAAGCACTAACCACTGAAGACTGCAGTGCTAAAACAATGACTGAAGATTAAACACAAGCACTGCAATATCACTGCAAAGAGAGAGTAGAATGCATGTTCAGCAGATGAAATCAAAATAAAACCAGCACAATTTAATGATGAACAGATAAAATCCTTCAAACAACAGGGTATAAATCCTCACAAACAAACAGTATGAGTGCTTTCGGCTATGCCTTCATCAGATCCTGTTCACACTAAAACACCTCCCTTTTTTATATTGTTAACTAATCCAATTAAGTCATCTCCTGTGCTTCCTGTTTTTCAATTTAGGTTTAAAGGCAGCACTCCATTAAAGCCAGGACTTCTGTCTGCCTGTAAATCAGCTATCCAGCGTATTTCCAAGATTTCAGTTTTTTTTGAAAGATCTTCACCTCTTATATTATCTAGCACTCTTTTCAAGGCTAGGAAGGAGAATTTATGCCCAGGAAACTTTTGAATATGCTGTTACAAAGCATTAGTTTACACATTAAATCTAATATCACTAAGATGGCACAGAATCCTCTCCTTAAAAGGCATATTGGTTTAACCAACATAAAATCCTGGGCACCTATCACAAGTAGCTGCATACACTATGTTCTTAGTATTTCAATCCACATGCATCTTCAAGTTGTATGTCCGATCAGTTACAGGATGTTTGAAACAATTGCTTGTGTCTAAATAAGTACATGCTTTGCAACTTCTACATGGAAAAGTGCCCATCTTAAGGCTATGTAGAATAGTATATCCTTTGTGACATAACAATCTATTTTGATTCAACTTATTCTTGAAAATGAATTTGGGAACAACAACAACAATGTGTCTTAAGGTATCATCTGATGTTAAAATCTTCCAGTTCTCTGATTGAGAAATAAGGTCTCCCTCTCTCATATCTCTGTGCCTTCATCTTCATCGTTCCCTATCAGATTTCAAGATCTTCTTGCCTTGGGTCAATAAATAATTCTGTAATCATTCTAATTCATATTGGTGCACTTCATCATCAGTGCAAAGCCTATACATAAATAACATCTGGCAACTTATTATTTGTGGATACACATTTAGGATTCATACTTGTTCTGCGCAAAGTATGATTTCTCCAACATTCTTTCCTATACAGACATGTATTAAATTGTCTGTCTTCATCCAATAAGACAGTCACATCCGAAAAGTCTATTTCTTTCTTGGAACTCCTGATATCAAACTCCAAGAACGATGTAGTATTTTCCAAGTATTCCACAAAAGTGGATCATTCATTCTCATTACCGGTATGCCGCTATTTATGATAGCTGCCCAGGATTTTATGTTTGGAAAACCAATAGGTCTTTTAAGGAGAGAATTCTGTGCCATCTTAGTGATATTAGACTTAATGTCCAGACTAATGCTTTGTCACAGCAATGTAAATAATACAGGCAAGTTTAAATAATATGTCCAAATAATATGTTTGTATTAATGCTAGAGTGTACTTTAAAAAATGTGATTTTTTTTTAATTGGTGGAGGTCACCTGGTATAAATGGTGTGAATGTACTGAGTTTTGTATCCTTGAAGGCAAAACGCCAATGTACCAGATGGTTGTTCACTAAAAACATTTAGTTCAGTCACTGGTTGCTTTTGTGCATTTTTTATTTTGGTACGAGTATTTGTTTTTCATTATGTCATTGGATAAAATGGAAGCAATTCCAGTCATATTTAGAACTCCAGCAGCACAGGACAAGTTGCTTTTTGTGGAATTCGTCAAAGAAAGGGAAGCAAAGTTAGCCGATTGAGACCCATGGTCGGTAACTGATGAGACTGATTCAAATTCACAATTTGAACAGTTGGAGAGGCTCATGTCTAAGGAAGTAAATATGTTTTTTGATACTAAATTACTTGAGAAATATCTAGAATTAAATATCACCTCTACAGCCTTGAGAATAGATAAATTGTCAGCATGGGAATTTCTAGAGAACGAACAAGATCTGTTAGATGAATGGAAAAAGTTGTCTTTAAATTGTACTTTGAATTGGCTCTGCGTTTTGATCAAAAGAAACAAGCAGATCAATGAAAGGTTACATCACCAGATTATAGAACTGCAATGTAAACTTGCTAATGAGACTGAAGCCTCTGTATTTTCCAACAGAATGGGTGATATAAAAGACAAAATAGAGATGACTGAAGTTGAAATAATTTCCCGAAAAAAAAAACTTGTTAGAGACATCGTAGATTTTCATAGCAGAGTGGTTTATTCCTGGCAACGTACTCCACATCAAAGATGGTCCAGACCGAGTGTGAGGAAAATGAATTTCACTTCCGGTAGGATCAATTCATCCATTTCTTCTGTGGAGGTGACATCTAAGAAAAGTGTTTCTTTTGAAGATGTTGAACTGGAAGAAATGTCGGACTTTTATAATCAGTTTTTCAGCCAGCCTGTGGTGAAAGAGAAGGCTGTTTTTTCTCAAGGGAACCAAACAAAAGGGCAGAAAGGTCATTTCAAATAAAAAAAAAACGTAATCAATGTGTGTGAAGTAGAATCTTCAGACAATGTGGATTGTTGTAATCTTATTACACGGACGCCAGTTCATTGCCTAACCACAAGAGACAATTTGCGCATATAGGACTCTGAACTATTAGTAAGTAAAAATGAAGATTTGAAAGTTGTGAATTTGTCAAATTTAACATTATCAGAAGCAGATGTTAGGTTATTGAGTAGGGGGACAAAATTTGTCCCCACTAAAATTACAACACTAGCTGAGGCCCTTTTAGATGTAAAACAATTTTGTAGGAAGTTGCATTGCATGGTACACTTTAAGAAGAAAGGTACCTCTGCTAATGTTTCTGATATACATGAAATGTTTTCTGATATAGGTACAAATAATGAACATAATGATGAAATGTTGTTAAATTTGTATCTATCTATATCTATATATATATATATATATATATATATATATATATATATATATATATATATGAATGTGATTCACTGTTTGGTGAAGACGAAGATGAAAGTAAGAATGTTGTGCATTTGATTGGTTTTAATACTGGATACACAAACTTTGTTATGCCTATTTTTCCTACTAATAGTAACTTCATACCACCCAAAATGTCGACAGCAGTATGTATGTTTGAATATTTGATATGCAAAAAAAGTGGAATTTGAATATGGAAAGTTTTTGAAGACAAAAAGTTTAATTTGGATAAATCTGAATGAGAAGAATTGTGCAAGTTAAGGGCTGTTCTGAAAGAATATGTGTTCAAGCAGGCAAACAAGGGAGGCAATTGGGTCATTATGTCTAAGGAGCAATACAATACGATGGTATATGAACTATTGCTGGTTGAAGAAATTATGTTGATTTAACTGAAAATCCAATTAACCAGTCCAATGGTGAGCTTCTTGAAACACTGGAGAGAGGAGAAAGATTGTTTATTTTTTGGCTAATAGAGATGATAAAAAGTTATTTGTAGCGAAACCTTATGACCCAATTTTTTATGCTATTCCTAAGTTACATAAAAACCTCAACAATCTACCTGGCAGACCCATAGTTTCTGTGACTAACTAATTTTTGTACAATGTGGGGATTTTTTAGACTCCATACTTAAAGAATTTTTGGATAGAATTCCAGCTCACATTAAAAATACACAATGTTTTTGCGAAATTGTTAGAACAATGACGTGGCAAGAAGAATTGTATTGGGTTGTAGTAGATGTGAATTCATTGTGCACTAATATACAAACAAAATGAGGTATTGAAGCTATTTGGGACATTATGGGGGAGGGACCCCATACTGCCTTTGTAGTCAGGTTGCTTGAATTTTGTTTAACTCACAGTTATTTTAAGTTCAATAATAGAATGTTTCTTCAACAAAAGGGTACAGCCATGGGTGCTTCCTATGCTTCAACATATGTGATAATTTATATGTTTTTTTTTTAAATAAATTAATTTATGGTATAAAATTTTATAGGGAGCATGTGGTAATGTATAAAATATTAATTGATGATTTAATTTTTATTTGTAAGGGTCACCCTTCTGAGTTCAATAATTTTGTTACAGATTTAAACAAGAATGTTCATGGTTTAAAATTTTCTATGACAGTGGGAAATTCCACATTGCAATTTTTGGATGTAGAACTTTACATTGATAATGCATGCAATGTTCAACAAAGACCTTTTAGGAAACATACTGCAGTGAATAATTTTGTGTATGTTTATAGTATGCACCCCCACATCTTACAGAATCATTGCCCTTGGGTGAGTTTAAACATATAGCACAAAATACTTCAGATATAGAGTACAAGATGGAATTTTTATTAGATGCTAAGAAAAGGTTGATCAAAAGAGGGTATACTGAATGTATTTTGACAGAGCGTTGATGCAAACATTTGGAAATGTTGACACCACAAATGTGGTTGATAAGGAAATACTATGGGGTAGTAGAAATTTGAACCCATCTTATTCTGGTAAAGATCTGTATTTTGTGTCTAGATTCTGTCCATTTTCTGATATGATGAGAAAAATAATTATAGAATCTTGGCATATAGTATGTTTAGATGATTTGGTGGGGGAACTTTTGCCTGGAGTTGTTATATTTTTATACAAAAGGTATTTAAATTTAAAATAATTGTTGAATATACCATTATATAATGTTCCCCAAAATATGGTAGGATCTTTAGCCTGTGGTTGATGCAAGGCATGTAGTAAATTAAGAAATATTTCTGGAAGCAATATTAATGGGAGGAAATTTGTTTCCAAAAGAAGATTTATGTCTAATTCATGTGTGGTGATATATATTGTGGGGTGTGGATGTACTGATGTGAAGTGGTATATAGGTCAAACAAAGAATGCAGTTAAAGTTAGAATTTTGGAACATCTAGGAGACATTTGCAATAGAAACTTAAAGAGTCCTGTAGGCGAATATTTTAATAATGAACATGGGGGGAATGGAGATTCTTTCCTTTTTAGTATATTAGCTTCTCCTAGCTCTTATAGGGGGTGATGATTTGAGATACAAATTGAACATGTTGGGAAGTAAAATGATTTTGAATTATGGAACACTACACCCCAGGGGTCTCAATTTGGAGGTCAATATAGGTTAAGAAGAACATATATGAGTCACATATTTGTGTATACTTTGTGTATATTTATAAGAACATATTTGTAAGAATTTATAATAACATATATTCAATTAGTTCATTTTTTATATGTATAAATAAGTAATACAGGCAAGTTTAAATAATATGTTCAAATAACATGTTTGTATTAATGGTAGAGTGCACTTTAAAAAATGTGATTTTTTTTTAATTGGTGGAGTTCACCTGGTATACATTGTGTGAATGTACTGAATTTTGTATCCTTGAAGACGAAATGCTGAGGTACCAGATGGTTGCTTACTAAAAACATTTGGTTCAATCGCTGGTTGCTTTTGTGTGTTTTTTACTTATGATAGCTGCCCATGATTTTATGTTGAGAATACCAATAGGTCTTTTAAAGAGAGGATTCTGCACCATCTTAGTGATATTAGACTTAATGTACAGACTAATGCTTTGTCACAGCATATTCAGAAGTTTTCTATACATAAATTCTCCTTCCTAGCCTTAGAAAGAGTGCTAGATAATATAAGAGGTAGAGATCTATCAAATAAAACTGAAGTCTTGGAAACATGCTGGATAGTTGATCTATAGTCAGACAGGAGCTCTGACCTTAATGGAGTGGTGCCTTTATATTTACCTATATTGAAAAGCAGGAAGCTCAGGAGATGCCTTGATTGGATTAGTAACAATATAAACAAGGAAGTTGTTTTAGTGTGAACAGGATCTGATGAAAGCATAACCAAAAGTGCTCATCCTGTTTCTTTGTGAGGATTTCCATCCTGTTGTTTGAAGGATTTTATCTCCTCATTATTAAATTGTGCAGGTTTTATTTTGATTTTTATCTGCTGAACACACATTCTACTCTCTCTTCATGGTGATATTGCAGCACTTATGTTTATTCGTAATATTTTAAATGTTGACAGACTTGATTGCTTCCACATGTATGTAATGTACTTTCTTTGCTATCATGATTAAATTGAAGGTGTTCTTCCTTAGCTGCCAAGACACCAGCAGGGAATCCCACTCTACACACTATTATTTTCTTTCTGACAACTTTATCATAGATGGCCAAGTTCAATTTCTTTCTAATAATCAGAGAAGATGAGACAGATCCAACATGTGTGTTTCCTAATCCTTATCACTGGGTGAGGACATTAACAGTCCCATTGGACAAAGGGGGAAAACATATAGGCAAGTGAATTTGGAGCCCAAAAAAAAAAAAACATGCATATGTTTCAAATGATCTACACAAATACACACAGACTCAGACATATTTATATATCTATATTTCTATCAATCTATGAGCAGAGAAAGAGAAAGGAGACTCTGCTTTATATTGGAAAGCAGACTGCAT
The DNA here is from genome assembly GCF_019279795.1 of Protopterus annectens. Taxonomy (NCBI): domain Eukaryota; kingdom Metazoa; phylum Chordata; order Ceratodontiformes; family Protopteridae; genus Protopterus; species Protopterus annectens. Next base: position 1,012,088,128 of record NC_056727.1, on the reverse strand, counting down.
TTCTTCACACTCTTCTGACTCAAGGTTATGTTCTGTCATCTTTTCCCACAGATACCAAAAGGTTTCTGTGCAGTGTATGTCTAGAGCTGCAAGACCACATAGCAATTTACTTGACAGACCATAAATTATTACCTTACCCAAATATAATCAACTAGTAATGTGAAACAGGAGGTATTTATAGTTTTGTACTAGACAAATTATGCCACATTAGCAAATTTGAAATGTGCAAAGGCCCTCATAATTAAATAGTTGAAGCCCCCTCACTAGCCCTATCTAACTTTTTTGTGACCACACATTGTTTAATTCTGGATTCATGATATCTAAAAGATTTTTGATATATCTGGGGGAGAGTTTGGCTTAATTGTTAAGGTCTTCACCTCACAAAGTACAGGGTTTGATTCTGACACTGGATTATCAGCAAGACCTTTCAAGGCAGTTCACCTATGAATCTTAAGGTGCCTGAAGTGTGATGAGAAAAAGTACTATAACTCTTTTCTTGCTAAGACTGGTTACTGCATACTGATCAATAGTAGTGTATATTGCAGCTGACATCTGCCCCTTCTCTCTAATGATCCAAGAACAGGGTCCATAAGCAGTCTCAAGTCTTTTCAAATTCAATACCTTACAAACATGTACATTTTTTTCTCTTAGTTCATTTCTCACTCTTCATTCTGCTGACTATCTTGTGAGCCCATTCATTCTATAGAGACATGACATCTTCCCTCACATCCCATAGGTCAAGAGCTGTGTGGAGCAGCCATCATCCAGGAAAACATCATGATGTGTGATGCTATTAATAGTATCCAGATAATGACAGCATTTAGTATAAATGGCTTAATCCCATCACATGTAGTGATGTGGGCACCAGCATAACCATAGGGGCCAAACTAATTTAGTTTAAATTGTGCTTCTTCATGCATGGTCATCAAGGGACACCATCACTCTCTTACACTGCCCCACCCATGTAGTGCTGCCCTCACTCACCAGCAAAAGAATATGTAGGGGAGCAAGCTTCTTGAGTTGGCTGAACACCCCCCCCCCCCAAGATGGGCACACCCATCCTCTCAGCATGTGCTGTCAAGCAACAAGATCCTTATTGAATCCATGTTAGCCAGGCCATACTCCACCAGCAAAGCAAGAAGAAATGTACGTCCTGCCAAAATAAACATATCATTACGCCTGCTGCGTATGCATATTTAGGTTGATTTGACAACCTGAATTTCTTTGAACATATATAGCCCTCAAATGAAAAGTCCCATAAATCCAAGATTTAACTGGGTACCATATGAACTTCAAAACCATAGTTTTTCACCTAGCTAAGCATTGTTTTGGAGCTATAAGTTCTGCTGATATACAAGTATATAAAAGAGTCATACACATTGCCGTCATCCTTTATTCTAATGGCAGACCCAGCTATTTCTACCAGTCCAATAACTAGTATCTCCAAATTTAGTTTGAAAATTCTTATCCGGTACCTTATCAGCTGATATAAAAAAATCAATGCCAAAATACTTAAATAGCTGTGTAGACCAATGAACTAAAAACTGCTCCCTTATCTCTTTGAAGAGCATATAGTAAATTTTAAACACATCAGTTTTATCATTGTTTACAGATTATCCAGAAATTGAACCATAATAATTCAATAGGCCCCAAAGGTACAGATTCAAATTATTGCAGCATCTCATAAAAATCGATACATCATCTGCAAGAAGTTTTACCTTATGTACCTCTCTATCCACATCTATTATTTTCATTACATCATTGTCTCTCAAACTTTCTGTGATTTGCTCAATAGCAACAACTAATAAAAGCATTGGAAGAGGACACCCATACTCTGAGAATCCATCAATGGAGATTGACTCCAAAACATGATGTTCACTTTTTCCATGCAGACTTAACACTGCCATATAAACTCTACAAAACAGCAATTCACACTACCCCAAAATTAAATACCTAACAACTTGATATAAATAATACAGTCAAATGTATCAAATTCATTCTCAGCAACTAATAAAAGGCTTGCGTTGAACCCCGTCATCACCTCCTCTGCAAGCAAAGAGCTCAAAATATTTCTTTCATAACTATCCAAACATTAAAGAGAACACATGAATCCACTTAAATCAGCTATGTAATGATGAATGATGTCCTGGGTCTAGCAACCCACTTCCGCATATAAATATTATACTTTACATTCACAAGTTGAACAAGTCTATAGAATCAGAATTGATCTTTAGGTTTACCTGGCTTGGTGACCAGAGTATTAGCTACTGTCTCCCATGAATATGGCACTTCTTCCCATTGTTTATCGCCTGAAAGACTGTTAATAAGTCTGAAAACATAACTTCATTTATAAGTTAGGCCACCAAGACCTGGGGTCTTTCCTTTTCCAAACTGCTGAAACACTACCTCAATTTCTGACTTTCTGTTGACATTAGAATGATTTTCCTATGAACATTTGACAAAGCCAGTGGTGTGTTCTTTTCTAAAAATATTTGAGTCTTGGAACCAGCTTCATCTGATGGGGTTCCATAAAACACGTGCAGAAAAAAATGACAAATTTTATTTAAAATTTCTTGTGCTCATAATGATATCTATCAACTAATCACTCTTTGATTAACCACATTAACTCATAGTCCAAACACAACTTTTACTGCAGTTTGAGGAAATAACTCCTTAAGGTTACATTTATGCTTTTCTGAGTACAGTTTAGCCTTCCTTTTTTTTAGTATCTATTAGGCTGGCTTACTCAGCAGTGTTACCTCCTCTATACTAATCTTTACATCATTTTATTTTGATGTAATTATTTAAGCATTATTTCCTTGTCATTTAGTTATGTCTTCTGATTGTTAATAAAGTTTGAGATAAGCCCCTCCAAACTTTGAATGCAGGTGACTTTTCAACACATCCCAGAAGACATGCAGTAGAGCACCAGAGCTTCTCCCTTATTGCTCTATCTCTTTCTCTAATTTAATTCCAAAAATCATTATACATTTGTATAGTTAGCTGTCCCTTAACAGTTCATTCAAATGCCATAGACTTGGCATGAGTCTACATCGTGGGCTAACCTAGACCAGTATTATGGAAGGATCTGACAGTATTACATGCAACTATTTTTCATGTAATTGACTACTAAGTAAGCTAGCCCAACACAACTTATAAATGCGAAAATGATTTTCAATATATGACAGTAATATGTATGACACAGTGTATTTTAGAATGAATAGTACTATCCATCATCTACTAATGCTAGCTAATGAAGGAAATTGGAAAGCATTTTGCATGGAGTGGGCAAGCTTGACTGCTTAACCGCTGTGGTATCAGATAGGTTATACAATGTGGAAACTCTCCCCAAGATTAGTTCTCCTCAATACAGTTAAACAATTTAACATACAGTGACTTATGGAAGAGCCATATGAGATACATCCACATAATAATGTTATGCAGATACATAATCAGCAATGCTTATAGTCAGGCAGACACGCTGAATTCTCATGCCAACTATCCTGGATATCAATGCTTAATCCCCTGCTTACAGAAAACTATATGATTTTTCTATTCCTTGATGGATGTAAAATTTTGTCTGTCATGCAAAATCCCAGTGTATCTAATTTACCACAATCCTTATCATTAAAATATTTTTTGCAAGAAGTCAATCTTTATCTTAGACCATTGTAGAAAATACAAAATGCTACTGCCACTTTTTCACAGGGCCTTTCAGCTTATTTGCATTAAGTGAACCATTAAACATGTAAAATAACATCTACAGTTAAAAACAGAGCAACTTAAGCATTAAGCCAGTTGTTATGCTATAGCTTATTGGAGGCCATAATAGTTATCCAAGAGCAGACCATTAATCTGATATCCCATACAGAATGCCCTCCCTCCCTCCCCTTCCACAAATAAATGTGAGAGGAGAGTATACAGCAAGTTAACAAGTTAATAAAAATGATAAAAGTACTGTCCCGTGAAAATTATTTATAAAAATGCAGATAGTTTTCAAAACACGTAACTAAATGTATTGTGCCATAGTCAACGAAAAAGGAGTAAGACACTCAGGGCAATCATAAGCTCAATGACTGTACCACTCAGGTGCTGAAGAGCTCTCACCCTTCCAGAAAAAAAAAAAAACCCTGACGTGGTTTCCTGGCAACTCTCCATTGCATCCATATGAAAGCTTCATGTTTCCTACCATGCACCATAAAATAATGTGTTTGGAGATTGATGTAGTATTTACTTAGAATGCATAAAACGAGCATTTCCTTGGGTATGAGTAAAACGAAAAAAATCAGTAAGAAAAACAAATAACCAATAAACCATTTTATTCAGTTTAATGATACCCAAAACAAAACGATTTCATCACTAGAAAGCCTGGGCTGGGCTCCTCATAATTGTTAAAACAATCGTTGTTTTTCTTTGTTCTTTCTATATTTTGAGCACTATAGTAAGGATTTCTGAAAAGGAAAAAGTGTTAAATGAGAAGAAAAAAAGGAAAATGGGAGTGTATTGCCTGGTAGGATGTAGAAAGTGCGGACAGAACGAGGACAAAATAAGGAAAATGGGAGTGTATTGTCCGGTAGGATGAACAAAGTTCGGACAGAACGAGGACAAAATAAGGAAAATTGGAGTGTATTGTCCGGTAGGATGTACAAAGTGCGGACAGAACGAGGACAAAATAAGGAAAATGGGAGTGTATTGTCCGGTAGGATGTACAAAGTGCGGACAGAACGAGGACAAAAAAAGGAAATGATTTCATCACCAGGAAGCAGTGGCTGAGCTTCTCACATGTATTTCAAAAAGCCCATAAAATCTCTTTATATTTTTTCCCTTTTCTTGATCATCATGCAGATATTTCTAACATGGAAAATAATTAAAGGACAGGAAAACAGATAAATAAAAGGAAGACATAGTTGTCTTAAGACTGGAGACAATGAGGACAGGGATGAAGGGAAAAAAGGCAAAGCAGAATAGGGAGAAATAAAAAATCAGCTACAAGACAGCAGCGATTCTCTTTGTTAATGGAACTCAGCTTAACGGAGAATACATTTCTGCTGCTCAAGGTATAACACAGATGTCACAGTGCTTAATGAAAAGTACACAATGATATCAATTCATTGAGGTAATTAGAGAAGATAACATGGGGCTGGATTCTATAAAGTTTGCTGAAGCTATTTGGGGACAGCGCAGCACGCCCAAAGAAGACGTCAGCACACCTGCTGTGTATGTGATTTCAGAAAACATGCTGAAGGCACACAGAGTAGACTACTTAGCTATTCAGTGTAGGATAATTATGAAATCCACGCATGCCCATCTGATTCCTAAATGCATTGTGTGCACCCAATGCAACTTAATTGAGACAAACTGCCACACTGACTTTTTCCTGAAATCCTCAGCATATGCTTTATGGAAGTCAAGGAATGAAACCTACTACTACAGATATTGCTGAATTCTATAACATTAAAAAAAAAAAAAAAAAAAAAAAAAAAACAACTAAAAATGCAACTTGCAGTTAATGAACAACAATAGGCTACAGTGACACAAACCATAAATGAGGATGTGGTTGTGTATCCAAGATGGCAGCCAGCTAGAATAAAAACAAGGCTGTAACTAAACCACTTGTCAGACCAGCATATAAGTGACAGATACAGGCTAGACAGACAAATGGTGCAGGCTGTCTGCAACATGTGTGCCTCAGATATTGCATACCCTGCAAGGAAACCATACTCCCCTTGAAACCAAGGTGTGTCTCAGCCTGGATGTATTTGCATCTGGAACATTCCAGACACACATGGGGGATGTTGTGAGAGTGCCATGAACAGCTGATAGCCATATCCTGGCAAAATTCCTGGAAGCAATGTGCAGCAAGGTGGATGATTACATACACCTTCTATCTACCCCATGGAGTTCAGAACTTTAAGGCACAAATTTGCAGCATTGCAAACTCTCACATGTACTCGATGCAATAGATTGCAGACATACCTTTCAGGACAAAATACATTCTGAAGCAGACCAATACATAAACAAAAAGGACTGGCCATCCATCAACTGCCAGGTTATGTGTGGAGCATATGGCAGCATAACAAACAACATGGCAAAAAACCCTGGAAGTGTCCATAATGCGCCATATGGAGGGAAAGTGGAATGAGGGCTGCAATCCAGCAAGGTGAAATACCTGGAGAACTACTAATAGGTAAGTACAGGAGCACAGCTAGGATGTAAGCTAAGGATATACCTACCAGCAACATCCATGCTGACCAGATGTGTTGTTATACAACAGATGGCTGTGACTATCCACATGGGACATGGTTAGTAAAACAGTACCATGAACAATCCAACCCTGCACAGAAATTCTAGTAGAGAGCACATGCATCCACCAGAAACACCACAGACCATGTGTTTATTGTACTGAAATCTGGGTTCAGAAGTCTGGACACTTTTGGGGGTACACTGCAATACACACCTGAGAAGGCAGCACAGATGTGGTCTTTCAGATGCAGGTGTGAGTGAACTACCTCAGGAATCCCAGATGTCTGAAGAAGACATCCCAGAGGTATCAGAATAGAAGCAGGAGGATGTAGGGGGAAGACGACAAAGGCATAGGCAACTTAGGGTGCAACCAGAAGTGCAGGCCCAAGCAACATGGTGGCAGCTGACCCACAACTTTTAGTCATGACAAGCCACATGTACATAAGTACACAGATTAAACAATGATGTTCAGGACTTGCCCCACCACCGCAGTATAGATTGCATCTAATGGCAAGTACTCACTAGATATATGCACTACGCATCAGACATAATACCATAATCATAATATATAACATCATGAAAATATGCAAATCTGTCATAACAGGAATCATCAACTCAGGACACAACTGACACAGGTATGCGTACACACTCAGTTTATTGTATCAATGTATGGCAAACAATACGAGACACACATCAGTACAGCAAATTTTTCTCTCTACATTATAATAACATGAAACATGAGAAACAACACAGGACATAATGCAGAACTTTTAATATCACCATAAAATATATATCACAGTAAATTAGTAATGGAATAGATGGAGTCAGCTATGTTTATGAAACCGTCAGACTCAGCCTAATGCAGTATAGGGTGATCAAACTGATAGATCACATCATGGTCTTCTCTGCCCTACCACGTACAGAACCACTTGGCTCAGGATACTACACTAAGGGGATTGATGGGGTGACAACACTATGTTAAGGTGAGTTGAAGGCCTTGTCATGACTGGTGGGATCTCAGCAGATGGGTCAGAAATGGAACTGTGTCGGCATTGGAGTATAGACATTGAAGCTCAATGATCACACAGTTACATTGCTGACCCATCTGCTGAAATCCCATGTTGCAATTGGCTAAGAACAGTCAAGGCACGCAGAACTCTGCTTGTACTACAGCACTGCAGTAGTACTGTAGAAGCCAGGGTTTCTACTGACTGTGTCCCAGTTAGCTTACTTTGATTTTGCGCCAGTACTTATTAGACTTCTGTTAAGAACCATCAATGAAGAAATATCCCTAACAGTAAAAGAACATAGCATTATATTTTTTGTTAAAAAACATTAATAAAGAAACATTTGTAACAGCAACAGAACATAGTATTAAAATTGTGGTTAAGAAACATCAATGAAGAAATATTCGTTAACATCCAACGAACATAGTACATACAGATAATGTTAGAATTTGTAGGTCTCTGTAATTACACCACAGTATGTAAGGAATAACCAGTAAGAAATACGGATGATCCATAAATATGTCATTATGTCCTGTTCACATTTGCAATATAAATCTGTCTATACAACTGCATATGGGAATGAAATCAATTAATGGCAACAGCAGCACTTGCATGGATAAAGGTCAATCTAACATCAGTTCTGTATCTTAGCAACAATTTCTATTAAAGCACGAATTTTTAATAAAAAAATAAGCATGTACCTTTGAGAATTAGTAACTTTAATAGATGTTATATTCACCAAAACAGAAATGCTACCACTTACCAATGTATCTCTCACTCAAAATCAATGAAAGTAAGAGCACCTAATGTCCACCATTTGCTCCATACATAATTAATGAGGTTCATTAAAATTCTAGGTTATGCAATCCCATTTGCCCACCTCCACCTAAATTGACTACATGTAGCTTAACACCCAGGTATTCTGCAAACATACCTAATACATATTGATAAACGGTACCACGTGTGGCACTTGCCAGTTATCTTCTAATGATATGATTACATGATATCAGTGCTGTTCTCAAATAATGATTTGATACATTTACAGATCAGACCATTGCTACTTGCAAACTGAGTAGGACCTCAACGAGCATTTTTCAGAGTTTGAACTTATCTTGCATTTTCCATTTGAGGATTGAGATAGCTACTTTGAGGAAGCTGATATATGTCCATGTGCACAAATAGACCAAGCAGGAGACCACCCAGGTGCTAATCATCTATGGGGGAGTTTAGCATTGGATGAAAGCCAAACTAAGGAACTTTGTGATGATCAACCAACACAATCACAAGTCCAACCACAATATAATAAAAGAATGAAAGAACCACAGGTGTCATATGTACAATTACTAGATGCTAGTTCAAGTGATAAAAACATATTACAAAGTAAACCAAAAGATTTATTTCAACATATAAAATGATAAAACAATAAAACCACCAATGTGATAAGAGTTTTTGTCTAACAGTTCTAATAGACTTCATCAGATCTGATGAAGAAAGTGCTTATCAAGTTGGTGGTTTTATTGTTTTATCATTTTATACATTGAATAAATCTTTTGGGTTACTTTGCAGTATGTTTTTATCACTGGAACTAGCATCTAGTAATTGTCTGTATGGAACCTGTGGTTCTTTTATTCTTTTATTATAACTTTATTGTGACAGACATCTGAAACCAGACTGCAAGGGAGCATTGAAGACATGTAGGGAACTACCACACTTAAGTGCAGGTTCACCGCCACTATGATGACCTGCATCAGAGTGATGTGTAAGTGCTTCATCGGCGGGTCACTTGGGTGCTGAGACAACCCATGGATTCCTACGGTAAGTGTAACTACTCTACATATACTTGAGCATTCCTACAGAATTTAGAGATATATCTCTGTTGGGTCTACTTCATAAGAGTGAAAACCCACTTATCTGAATTACTAAATGATGAGATGATTTTGCCGAAACCTCAAATGAACAAACACTTGGATCACAGATTAGAAACTCCGGGAAAGTAAGCAAGTGTGTGGCACCACAAAAATATCGAAGCAAAGCAAAATAAACCTACACATGTGGGGGACTTCACCCTCCAATCCCCAACTAAATATACCAACTGTAAGATCGCACTAAAGTAGGGAAAGGGGCAAAGTTCACCAAGGTGGCCAAGTGGCTCCTTTCCCACAGTAACTTTCCAGTCATCTGACTGTTCATTAAATTGTGACTTCAGGAGAAGTTGTCTTGGTCTTTAGAGATTCAGGTAAGTGTTTTTTCATTCTTTTCAAGTAGACCCATCTCTGTCTCATATGTATGGTTCCCCTTCGTATGATCGAATTTTTCTAAACTTGAAAGTCATAAACTTGAAAACAGAATCTCAAATTTAGAAAAACTCGAACATATGAAAGGGACAAAATTTATATTTATTTCATGGGGTATAATTAAGTGCACATGGTAACTGCTCTCCATATAACTAAGTGTTTGATTCCCATGCTGTTAGTTTATTTAATAATGTTTATGATTTACATAATTATGAACTTTGTAGGTGTGCATACATTTTACAACATATAATGATAAAATCTCACATATCCACTGTCCTAATACAGCACTGATGCCTAGGCTGCTGATGACTGCACATTTTATAGTTGTCCATTATAGTACCACACTATTTCCTACTGTAGCAGTATATGTTTCAATAAAAAGTCATACATAACTTCTTTAATTCATTCCTCCTAATAAAGTAAACATTCTTAATACAGTCCAGTTTATTTAAGCCAAAAGTAATGCCTGTCCAACTACTGGGTTCCTATCAGTCTGTCGAAACGTCAGCAGTTCGAACACCATCTGTTCAAACTATGATGTTTGAAAACTGAATATCGCGAAGCCGATGAACACCAAATTCTTTCCCAGGGAAAGAATTCGGTGGGTTGTTTCTGTGGCTTTGCTATATTCAGCGCTGTAGTGGAAAGTTACCGATCGAGTTCAGGTAAGTGTGCAATTGTGCAGACGTTAGGGTTAGGGCATGGGTTAGGTGAGTTAGGGTTAGGGCGCGGGGGGTGGGTGTGCGATAGTGACAGACTTCAGGGTTAGGATGGGATAGGTGAGTTGAGGTTAGGGCGCGGGTCAGGTGAGTGTGCGATAGTAACGGACCTTAGGGTTAGGGTTTGGGTTAAGGTAAGTGGATAGATAGTAGTGTATGTACAGTTTAGTGTAGGGTAAGATGTAGGATTTTAAGTGTATGTCTGTGGATTGCTGTTTTTTTTTGGTGTGCTTGTGTTGTGTGTGTGTTTCTTGGAACAGCGATTTTTTTTCCCCTGGGAAAAAGATCGCTGTTCTAAGACTTTGATGTTTTTGCACTTCGAGGTTAGAAGTTCGAAATATGGTGTTCGAACTTCAGCTGTTTCATTGAAGTGATATAGACCCCGACTATTTATACATATGTTTTCAGTTATGTGTTTATAGCTGTTTTTTGTTTAGAATAAAGTGTCCAGTAACTGTTAGAAGTTTCCATATTCATACTTTCTCCACAGGAATTCAAATATACACCAGCAATAGCTATATGTTAAGAAATTGCCTGCTGCCTTTTAGCTCAGCCTGTAAGGAGACCGTTCACTTACCTCTCAACCTTTTAGTGCATGAAATCTGGACAAAGCCCAACAAAATGGGAGGACAAAGGCCCAAAAATAGGGGCATATATTAAATATTGCTCTTACAAAAATAGAAAGTTGATACAGTAACAGGGTTTGTTTTACCATACATTTTCTGATGGATTTAATGTCTGAAACTCAAATGTATACCATTATTTTGTGACGTCAATCATCCCAGTGATTTACCAAAAATCAAACATAAATTTTATGAGAAACAGACCAAAAATATGAACCAAAAATCTTGACATTCTGAAAAAATCTGGACAGTTGAGATGTATGAGTCTAGCATGCTTTCATGTGGTGTGTTGTAGGCTCCAATCCACATAGGGGAAACTTATCAATAAATTGTTCTCTTGATTTAGTTCACCCATAGAAGTTCTTTAGAGAAACATATTCCACTTATTGATATTAACATTTATTTTGTTAACATGTTAACAATGAATATGCCTGTAATCCTTAATGCCCTGTTAATATTAGATCTTTAACTGCAGGGTTAGTTAAGCAGTACCTGTTTGTTTTAAAAAAAAAGTTTGCTGCATGTTAGCTCAACCTGTAAGGAAATTGCCCAGTGAGCCTACATTTTGACATGCTGTGGGTTCCAGTCCATATATGGGAAACACATCTTTAATTATTATCTCAGTTTATTTCACACATTGCAGTTATGTAGATAATATTCCGCTTATGGATATTGTTTATTTTGTACATGGTTACAAATAAGTTATTCATTGAATTCTTACAACTGTATTTGTAATCTGTAATGGTCTGTTAACAGCATAATTTTAAGGGCAGAGTTAATAAATCTTGGTACAGACTGTTGTATGTCTGACAAATGCTTTTGGCAATATAGTATCATTTATAAAAATGCTATCAAATTTGGTTTTATCATTAATTATTACATTCAATTCAAGAACATTATCCTTTTTTTGAGGATGTGGGATGGGCAGACTTAGTTGAAATGCAGAACAAGGAAGATGTATGTGTATTTGTGTTGCAACACTGTAGCATTGTGACAAGCTAATTGCAAATATCATGGAGCTTATCTATAAATGTTTAATTAGCTATATGAACTATGTCCTTTTTTAACATGTGAAATGTAACTTGCAATTATTGTGGAGCTTTTCTCCCCGGGAAATGGGCTCTTCTTGGCCCAGTGGACTTCCCTGGTCATCAAACTTAAATAAACGAATGAATAAATAAATAAATAAATAAATAAATAAATAAATAAATACATAAATGTGTTTGCTTAGTGATGTGCACTTTAACAAGGAAAATCTTAGCCCTCACATATACCTTACTGTGTCCCTCATGTACAGCAACTTGTATGGTTCTTTTAATAGAAGTTCTTTGATACATAACACTGTCACACTGTCTGAGGAATGCATGTTTTCATTACTGGTAATGTTTCTGACCACAGTGCTGACATCAATTAATTTTTGCTAACTCTTTAGTTACGTGACCAGCACATGTTCATTCTTTGAAATTCTAAGACAGGATCCATATTAGCAGACCACCCCCAACTTGGTGATGTCATAACACCAAATCTGTTCACCACATTCACAACAGATACTTTCAGTCAAGATAGCTTATCTAGGCTGGTAACTTTCAAAATAAGAGTTCTGATGTAATTACAAGTTTGTGTCTTCTGTCGTTCAAGCTATCTTCTAAGATGTTAAAACCGGGTCTATATCAGTTCATCGAAACAGCTCAACATCGAATACCACAACCTCGAACTGCTAACCACGAACTCTAAAAACATTGAAAATTCAGAACAGCAAATTTTTTCCTTGGGAAAAAATTCACTGTTCCGAGAAACACACACACAACACAAGCACACCAAAAAATCAGCAATCCACACACATACACTTAAAATCCTACATCTAACCCTACACTAAACTGTACATACAGTACTATCTATCAACTATCCTTAACCCAAACCCTAATCCTAATGTCCGTCACCATCACACACTCACCTCACCTGCGCCCTAACCCTAACTCACATACCCCACCCTGACCCTAAAGTCTATCACTATCGCACTCTCACCTCACCTGCACCCTAACCCTAACTCACATACCCCGCCCTAACCCTAATGTCTGTCACTATCAGACACTCACCTCACCTGTGCCCTAACCCTAACTCACATACCCTGCATTAACCCTAAAGTCTATCACTATCTCACACTCACCTCACCCACGCCCTAACCCTAACTCACATACCCCACCCTATCCCTAACGTCCACAGAATTGCACACTTACCTGAACCCAACCCGTAACTTTCCACCACAGTGCTGAAAATAGCAAAGCCACAGTAACGGACAACCAAATTCTTTCCCTAGGAAAAAATTTGGTTATCTGTAACTTCGCTATTTTCAGTGTTCGCAGTTTTCAGGTCGATATTAGACCATTCAATGTATTAACACTTTGATGATCTAATATAGACCCATTAATACCTATATGTTACCTTGAAAAAATGTGTATGGTAATTATCTAATGTTCTTCAGTAGTAAATTGACTAAAAACTCTTCTGAGGAATGCATATCATTGTTATTTGTGGAATATATTACTCATAGTTGCTCTTTTCTTTTTTCCAGGTAGCTTTCACGGATAGAGTTTAGATGTACATTGTAGCTGCAGGTTTGAATCTCATATCCTTCAATCTATGTTCAAAAATGTTAAAACCTGTATGTTACCTTGAAAATGTATATGGTAATTATCTAATGTTCTGGAGAAGTGAATTGTCTAGAAACTGTTCTGAGAAATATATATAATTATTTGTGGAATATATCATTCATATTTACTCTTTTCTTTTTTTCAGGTCATGAAGACAGGACCAGAAATCAAGCAGAGGGAGGAAAGGTATGCTGATTGCATTTTGTGTTTTGTGAAATGAATGACCCCTATTACAGACCTGTATTTTTCACCTTACCGTGTATATTGCTTAAAATGCATGGATAGCCATCATGCGTCAGTAAGGTAAGTGAAATAACCACACTATAGCTGTGCTTAAGACTGTGATTTAAATCCAAACGCATTGAAATAGCATGTATCATTTTTTCAGCACAGAGATTTGAAACATACTTCACAACCTACATAACAGTTGGGTTGGTGCAAATGTTCCACATATTTTGAGGTATATGTTTTGCATGTAAGTCTTAGTGCTTTGATTACTGCTTTTAATGTAAGGTTTGGTAAACTTTTATATGTGGATGTGTTTCTTAGTGATTGATTTATTGTGTACGACCTGCCTATTCCCAGATTGAATGGGAGTCTACTGTGTCAGTGTTTCTACTGTTGTTTGCAGATTGTATGGCATGCCCTTCAGTTTGTCATTAGCTCTGCCTATAACACCTGTAGTGCTTTTGTTTCAATGGTTTACTGACACTTGTGCAGATAGGGGTCTATATTAAATAACCTAAGAGGCATTTCAGTGAGCACCTCTTCAGTGACACATATGCAGTGAATGCACATAACTGAGAATGCTGACATCAATGGTTTCTTTCCCTGGGAAAGAAATCACTTGCCTAAAAACATAAAAAAAATCATTGCAAACATAACAAGGTGTGGGGTTGTGGCCCCCCACCTCCCTAACTAAATATACCAACTCCAAGATTGCACTACAGTGGGAAAATGGCAAACTTACAGGGATGGACTAGTGGATGTCAGTGTTCGCGGTTTTGTGTGTTCGCTGCTTTTGTGTCGCTGAAGAGGTGTTCGCTGAAATGGCTTTTTGCTGTTCTGATATAGACCTGCAGATAGATATTTCTTTGTAACAGTTCATAATCAACAAGCATCATCACAATGTTTGCATTTTGCAGGCTACTGATTGGTACTAATTGTCGTCAGGTAATGCATACAGCTGAGCAATATATATTAGATTCTCATATGTCACAGGCTGTGGTGATTGAACATATAAAATATTTGTTACCATTGTGTTCATTATATTAATGTACATTCAGCTAATTATAATGCTGCCTGGCTCAGATGTTTGTCATATGGCTTGGCTAGTTTCCACAATATTGTCATCACACTTTCTTTTCATTTTAACAATGGCACTTGGTGGCTGTTCATATGAATTATTACACACAGACACTACAATTTATACATTTCTGCATTAATAGTTGTTTACTATGCTGATGACCCAGGTAGACCTTTCTAAGTCTAGACAAGTTTTCATGAAAGAATAATGACATCTTGTTTACAAATAGAACATTGAGGGGAAAGCATTTATAAGATGTTTCTGTCCATAATAGGCATGCGTTACAGTTATGGTATAAATTTACAAATCACCATACATTGGTCTTGGTTGTGCTTAAGTTATATAATATACAAAATCAGCTCCACATGGGTTTGAAGCCTGTTCATAGGTAATGCAGCCTGAGGGACACATGTCTGTCTCTCCAGCATGTTCTGTTTAAGACACAGACAAAAGTCTGGTTCTTAGATCTTGTATTTATGGTACTGTTTGAGTTATGAATATGCAGAAGATTCAGAAATGGGGTATTTGCAGTTGCCTTGTAGTCAAATTATAACATTGCCACTAAAAATGTATATCGGACATGAGTAGAAGGAATGTCTTTAAGGTCTCTGCATAAGACAGGTTTCTTATACCTTGTATTTTTTGTTTATTTAAACTCTGAGGTAGTTGTAGCTCCTTCATATACCTGGTCAGGTACCTAGTGAAGAGCGAATTATACTCTATGATTGCTGTGATAAGGGCAGACTACAGTGTAATAGTTACCTCTTTGGACCTAGCTGCCATGCCCTTTTGGAGAATTGTTTTTCCCTTGATTCTTGAACTAAAAAAATGAGTGGAATAGGGGGTTCAGTGACTTTTAGATTGTATTCTGACAGTAGTGAAACAAGATGATTCATTTCTGTGTGGCAAAATTGAACATCTGAGGTGTATATTCACAGTTATATAAGTGGTTGTAATTGATGGTTGTGTGTGTGTGTGTGTGTGTGTGTGTGTGTGTGTGTGTGTGTGTGTGTGTGTGTGTGCGCGTGTGTGTGTATGTATACATGTATGTCTTTTTATGCAAATCATAGATGATCACAGTAAATAAATAATGATGACAGACATTTTAGCTTCAGAATTAATAGCATTCAAAAATGAATGCTAATGCAAAGCCTGTTATTCTAGCAACTGAGGATATGAATGCAGTAGCTGGCCCTGTTTCAGTCTTTTGTCCACCATTAATTTTTAGTTTTCTTTTTTGATTCTTGAGATGTATGTTTGGGTGTGGGAGCACAGGGGGCCACTCACTGTACTCTGATGGTAGCAAGAGTAAAAAATTATTGTATTGCATTTATTTGCAAAGTTATACATTTGATTCAGCACAAACTCAGACATCTCAGATGTAAAGTCACATTCAAATAAGAGACTTAATTGGTGGTCAGATCTGTGTGTGTGTGTGTGTGTGTGTGTGTGTGTGTGTGTGTGTGTGTGTGTGTGTGTGTGTGTGTGTGTAGGGGGTTGAAATAAATTACTTTTGTCAATTTGCTATTATTTTTATTTTATTACATTCTCATATCTGAGATGTATACAGTCAATAAAGCTTAATTGCTGGGTTCAGTGGCTGTTTGTCGATAAAAATAACTGACATTGATGCCATTTGTTCAAGTTAAGCAGTTACCACTCTGGCTTTGCAGAAGAAGTATGCATTTCTGTGAAGCTATCTGGAATACTATATTATACCCATTTTTAACAAAATAAGGTATCTCAGATGTGCATAGTAATTTATTAATTGTCTGTAATTGATCAGTATGGGGCTTATCTGTGATGCAAATAACTTAGTTTGTGTAGGGGAGTGGTAGCAAGTCAGGCATACTTTGTCACTTTATATCACAGAAGAACATCAGTATTGTACTCAGTAAGTGGCTTTTGTGTCTGTCTGAGCAGGAAGTACATGATCGTAACTGATAAATGACAGTATTACTTCAAGTAGTGTTGTCATATGACAGCGCTCATCTCTAGTTAAAACTAGCATACTATGATGCATCAATATCAAACTGTCTACAGTTAAAGCCAAGATTTACCAAAACTACACAAAAACTACAGCAATAACATAAACCTGGTTAATCTGGAAATGTGCCTCAAGATTTAAGGAGAAGAAGTTTGCGGCTTTCTGTGACAACATGGTTTTAAATTCTTCTTCTTCTCCCAGGTATAGAAATTAGGATCTATATTATAACAACAAACGATCAAATGATCGAACTTTGTTATATCGAACTCAAAAGTTCAAATTCACAACACATCGAACTACCAGAACAGCGATTTTTTTCCCAGGGAAAAAAAAAATCACTGTTCCCAAAAAAAACAAAAAAAAAAAAAACACATGCGAACATTACATAAAGTGGGGGGCTTTGCCCCCCCATCCTCCTACTTAAATATACCCACTCCAAGATCACACTACACTGCCAAAAATGGCAAAGTGATGCAAGCTGTCAGCCGACTTCTTTCCCAGGGAAATAATTTGCTTATATGAAGTTCGACCAAGACGCATTCGACAAAGTGCATCTTCAGTCTTCTGATAGGAACCCTAGAAATTAGACTGATCAAAATAAGTAATACAACTTCTTAGTCAACCTCTAGCTCTATCACATTTTAAGAACTTCTAGGTTACCATATAAAACATTTATATTTGCTTTTTATAAAATTGCCCCATCCTTAAGACTTCTCTTATACATTAAACAAATCTAAACACATTGCAATAAGAAACTAATTATTCTGGGATTGTCTGAGTGCAATAACTATAAGTCACAGCATAGCATAAAAATATCCATATTAAATCTTACCCGAGCCAATATGTGAACCAAAAATACCATGCCCCAACTCCAGGAGAGGCACTTTCATTGATATTTTAATTATTAACATGAAAGAAAATGCCAATTTGTTAAAGTTCTGTCTTAAACACTCAGTGATCATTCATCAGTATTTATCACTTGTTCTTACAAACCCTCCTAATTTATTTCAGGTTTTGATATCAATAAATTATAACCTCAAGTTAATGAAACCAACACTATCTTCTGAACTGCTAAACTAAGGGCCAAGTTTATTTAGATCATAATCCTTTTTCTGGCCGTTCCTGTTTTTGCAGCATATATTTCTCATAGAAATTGGGCTTAATGTCACTATTTTTGAGTTAAGATAAATTATCCCAATTAAGACTTTGCAAGTAGTAGACAAATAAAAAACCTTTGGCTAATAGCAAGTAATTACAGATCAATATATACAATGTATCAGAACATGGAAAGAATAGAAAACTGCCAATAATAACGCATCTAGCCACATGTGCAGACAAAACAACATTTTCTTAGATTTATACATTTAATCTACATAAGCCACCCTAATTTATTTGAAAGGCTATAGAAGGCCTAGTTTTAAACAACACACGAGCCCTTTACATTCACTCAAGGAGCAAAGCTAAAACACCTCAACTCTAATCTCTTACTTCCAAAATATTATTCTACCTGCCAGTAAAACTCATCTTATACAAGATCATGCAAAACTCTTCCTTCATTTTTAATGTTTTAAACTGAACCACTAAAAGGGCATACAGGCATTGTAAAGATTGAAGAGATTCTATTTAATAGCAGCCCATCTGATTGTAAACAGTACCACTATCTTCCTTAAAACAGTGCAGGCTGTCCTCTTCTTTCTAAACCTCTTGCATATATTTCTAATATAATACTAACAACCTGGATAATCTACATAATCAAACAAACAGAAATTAATCCCCTTCTTTTAGTCCCATTTCATCAAACATCACAAATGACAGACTCATATAACATTTGTCTCTTTAACAAAACATTAGAAAATTAATTTATAAGCAAATCCCCAAATTTATGGACATTTGTGATATTACAAATCAAAACTAGTATGGCTTCTGTTCAACATATGGCACTGTAACAACTCCTCTCTCTTTCACTGTTCAAGTTTACTTAAACATGGGGAAATGGATTTCTTGTCAGGTCTATTAATTGATTAAAAAAAAATTCAGAATAGTAGATCATAGTCTAGAACATTTAAAACTGTCCTCATGATTTCTCAGGAAGTGTCATTTCTTGTTTAAACAATTATGTCTGCAAAAGTACACATTGCATATTCTCAAGCAATAACAAGTCAGTTGTTTGCAGTTTCTCCTGTGAATAAATTCCAAGACTCAGTATTAGGTCTCTTTTTATCCTACATATTTATAAAATGACTTAAGAATTTATCTGCTAAACCAAAATGCTACCCTCCACACTGATAACATTATAATAATTTAAGCAAGTTAATTTATTCAGTGATTTCACATTTCAGTCTGTCAGACTGCTTGGTCTGCGAACTACCAAGCCAATCTTGTACTGAAGAGATTGCAATCAACGATCTACATTCTATGCTCCTCTGCAGTTACAATAAATATATTGGGAAATTTGAAGGACTAGCATCTATTTATTTATCTATAGCTTTTGTTTACTGGGAAAGTCTAATTGTGCACAAGTTCCATTTTCACCGGAAGCCTGGCGAGAAATGCTCCATTTTACAGAATGAGTAGAAGACAGCCATACAACATTTATGTAATAAATATACATGCATACTTACATAGAATAGTAATGATATGACAGTTAGCCAAACAATAATAAATGCACATACATAGAATAATAAATATATGTACATAGAATAGTAAATGAACATATATAGAATTACAATGATATGACAGTTAATGAAAACATGACAGCTAAAAGAAGAATACAGTAAAATGTTAGTTAATCTGTTTTATTAAACATTATATTAATAATTATTATATTAGCTATCCTTCTATTATAATTCAAACTATATAGCTGTCATGGCTTTAAGCCAGCTTATGCCTACTTACTAAGTTTCTTCCCTCATTAAAAGACAAAATAGCAAACGGTTCCTAACAATGTCCTAAACACTATGGTAGAGAATAAATTATTAGTTCTGGCATTCAGCTCTCTACATAACACATTACTGTTGCAAGTTGATAACTTATCCTTTTGTAAACCTATCTTTTGATAGGCTACACTGTGTCCTTTCAATATCAACAGCTAATTTGCTGTCAATTACAACCACAAGTACCATTTTCCTAAACTCTTTAATGGTGAAGTTACTACAATTGAACTTGTGCCAGTCATTAGGAAACAACTAATGACAAACGCCTTGTCATAGTCAAAGTTTTAGTCAAGATAGTACATTAAAAATTATGATATATTTTATCCCATCTATTAGAGAAAATCCTTATCCAATATCTCCACAGACTATTACAAGTACTGGTGACTTTGTTGCATGCAGAAAATGTGTCAAAGACCACTTATGGGAAACCTGTAAATGCATATGCTTCCATTATTCAGACTAAACAAACCATTTTGTTCAGCTCTTACTAGTTAAAAAAAAA
This sequence comes from Protopterus annectens, assembly GCF_019279795.1. NCBI lineage: Eukaryota > Metazoa > Chordata > Ceratodontiformes > Protopteridae > Protopterus > Protopterus annectens. Next base: position 1,012,067,863 of record NC_056727.1, on the reverse strand, counting down.
ACGGAGCTGAATAAGATGTAGATGCATTTTGACTTCATGTGGAATATTTGCCTTGTTTATACATAATTCATCTCATATATATCTTTCATCTATTCAGTACTAAAAGTCCAACTCTTTACAGATTGGTGATGCCTACAGTTATTTCTGTTCTGCAGTCCTCAGTATGGAGAAAATCGATGTTTGTGCAATGACGGAAACCTGGTTCAAGGCTCCGGAGAGCACCCCAGCACTACCAGGTTACAATTCATATCACACCTTCTGGCCTCAGTTACCAGATCGCAGTACAAAGGGTGGAGGTGTATCCATATTTATCAAGGATACCCACATCTCCAGGTTAGTGGCGCAGCATGATGCCCCAGAGATCATCCATGCACAACTATCAGCAGGCAAAACCACATTTCAAGTCGTAGCTTGTTATAGATCACCCACCATGTCTCAAGATGCTCACTCAGCATTCCTTGAGGCACTGGAAAATATAAAGGTCCTACCCAACACCATCATTTTGGGTGATTTCAACTACCCTGGTATAGACTGGGCGAACTACCAAAGTTCTAACTCCTATGCCCAGTGGTTCATAGAATTTATAAATTCAAATGACCTTGAACAACTGGTAGGTTCTCCCACTAGACATATTGGATTTAGTCATCACAAATATGGGTGCCCATTGTACCACACCTGTTATCACTCCCTTTCTTGTCAGATCAGACCACAAACTGATAAACCTGGATAATCCTCCACCTCCCCCAGTCAAAGAAACCATTGTAAAAAACCTTTCCAAAGCAAACTTCAAACTACTTGCATCAGAAGTGAAAATCTTCACTATTCCCTTGCAGAAGGATAATGATATCCAGGATGCGGAATCCTACATCAAGGCACTTTATATACATCTTCAGGATTGCATGGACCATGCTATCCCAAATAAAACAAAGACTCCTTCCTCAAGCAAGAAGAAACCAGTCTGGTGGACCCTGGCCATAAGCAAACTATACAATAAAAGGAGGAGACATATACAGAAAAAGGCCAAATCTCATGTAGAAAAATCATCCCTGATCAGCATTAGCAAGAAATTGAGGGCCCTCATTAAGTCAACTAAAGCCAATTTCGAAAAGAAAGTTGCCAAGGATGCCAAGGATAACCATAAGGCCTTCTATGGTTACGTCAAAAACCTAAATAGCAATGCTCAGGTCTGTTCTGAGCTAGTACAAAATGGAACAAAATACACTGACCCCACTGACATTGCCAAAATCTTGGCTGACAGGTTCAGTGCAACCCCCCCCCCCCCACCACCACCTACAGGGCCTATTACTATTTCAGGGGATTACACATTGGTTAATAAGGCTCTATCTAAAGCTAAAAACACTGCCTCCATGGGACCAGATGGTGTCACGGGCTGTGTCATACGCAAGCTCCAAAATTAATTAACTCCGCATCTGAATACCCTGTTCACTCCCAGCCTCTCGACAGGATATGTGCCCATAGAATGGCACACAGCAATGGTGGTTCCGCTACACAAGGGTGGGCCCACAACCAACCCTGAGAACTACCGACCAATAAGCCTGACCAGTCTGATCTGTAAGGCAATGGAGTGAATCATTATGGAACTCATAAATGGAGAGATTGGGAACCTCCAAACACTTGACCCTACACAGTTCGGCTTTGTCAAGGGCAGATCATGCCTCCTGAACCTGGTGGACTTCTTTGAGACAGTTACTTGGGCTATGGATAAGGGAAAGGAGGTGCACACAGCTTACCTTGACCTTGCTAAAGCATTTGACACCATTCCCCATTCAGGTATTATTGATAAACTCACCAACCTGGGCATAAACCCTTACATCACAAGATGGATCACAAACTGGAAGATCCCACAAAAGTAAGAGTAGCAGGATCTATGTCCGAATCCAGACCAGTAACGAGTGGTGTGCCTCAGGGCTCTGTCCTGGGGCCCCCTCCTGTTTGGCATATACTTCTCAGAAGTACAGGCAAGCACTGAAGGGCTGTGGCTGACCAAGTTTGCAGACGACTGCAACCTGGGTGCTATAATAGAGTCTCCGGCCGACATGGATATCCTCCAGAAGGGCCTTAATAAGACTGATGCATGGTGTCAAAGCCATGGTCTCAAGCTAAATGCTAAAAAATGTGTAGTAATCCCTTTTGGAAAAAACAGAGTACCCACGAACTACCACATAGGAGGTAACCCCCTGAAATCTGAAGAAGTAATAAGGAATCTAGGGACCCAAGTAGATAGTCAGCTTTCCTTTGATAACAATGTTGCCAAGGTGGTTAGAAAATCCTTCTATGTGACCTATCTGATCACGAAAGGGTTCGCATCAAGATCTAAGGATGTAGTGGTGCCTCTCTACTCTTCCCTCATCAGACCCATTATTGAGTACAATGCACCAATTGGAATGTACCTGGCTAGGCATCTCCAGCAACTGGACAGACCACAGAGGTACCTCACTAAGAGGATCACTGGCCTCAAACAGTTGCCCTATGCAGCACAATTGAAAAAGCTAAGACTGTTCTCTGTTGCATACCGCTTTCTTAGAGGCGATCTCTGTCTAACGTACAGAGAGCCATGTCCAACCCAGAATTGTTGAACATGCTCCATCTTAGCAAAACCAAATCTACTCGAGTTATATGCTCTAGGGATATAAACCTCAGCACAACAATGAATAGAACATGCTGGAGGGATAGATTCCCTTCGCAAAGACTTCCCTTGCTATGGAACAAAGTCCCAATCTACATAAGACAGAGCCCCTCACTATCACGCTTCAGGAGGAGCCTTGACGAGTGGATGGGTAACAGAAAGTTCACACCGGGGATCACACCAACAGCACTACTAGATAGGGGCCAAGGGTACTAGCTGCTAGTACAAGGGTCTATGGAACTAACCAAAGGGGCAGTGAATACCGCACAACATGGCTGGGCTAATATGTGCCTTCGGGCAGATAGCCCAGTACCTACCTATGATCCTATATCTTACTGGCACCTCTAGGCATCTCAAAGCATCTAATGCAGGCTGTTTGCATTTGCACTAACACTTTCAAAACTATGCTGTATTCAAGTTGTTGAAACTTTTCATCTTAAATCTTACATGATGGGCCACATAACTGCATTGATATTTGACCTCTATCTAGTGCTGATTAAAATATATTAATTGTTTGCATACTATGAATTTCTATTGTAATAATATTTATGTTTTCTAAATGTTTCAACAACTAAGTAACCAAGCTCACAGATGGATGAACAAAATGCAGGTGACTGTATGTGGGTTTTTTAAATAGGCACCAAAATGTTTTCTGCTGTTTATGAAATATTACACAGTTAATACTTACTCTATGTGTTATGACTGACAAAATCCAGTTTAAGACCTAGAACTGAGAGAACACTACCACTGTAAAGATTTGTTTATGCTGCACAGTTTGCCATTTAGCTGTCTTTAGTAACTGCAGTGAGTACTGTGATAGCCATTTGTATTCTAGGTACTGTGTGGTTTTATTTTATTGTGAGCTTTTGAAAATTTGTTTTATTTTTCTTTCACTTATTGCTTTCCTCGCTAGTTAGTGGTGCTTGGTTTCACCTTCCATCCCAATTGTTCTTATTCACTGGGAGTGTGAGTGGGAGCATTCTGTTTGTCATTTTGCATTGTTTTTCCAGTCATACTCTGTGGCAATAGTAGCTGCACTGACTAGCCAGTGCTGAGGAGTATGGAAGTAGCCATTTGAGTATTTGTTGCACTGTTGCTTTGTTTTGCTTTAAGCATTTGTGAATTCCCTGTTTCCCTTCCTTTTATTAATTTTCATCCCTATTGGCTAGTGATACTTTGTCCTGCCTCTTCTTAAGTGTTTTTATTTAGTGGATGCACAACTGCTTTGTTTGCTTTCTTGCAATATTTTCCTAGTTAAACTCAGTGGCAGGTAGTTTCTACTCTAACAACCCAGTTAGGTAATATACTGAGGTAGCCATTTGTATGCCTGTTACCGTGTGTTTTTATGGGTTCCCTTCAAAATCTCGAACTTCTGAAATCTCAAAATCCATTTTGTCGAGACCATATGATCGAGGTTTCAGAATTTTGAAATTCTGAATGGAGATCTGCATATGGCACAGAACGGGAGATTTCCCTTTTCCTTGCTGTAGTGCGAGCTCAGAGTTGGTATATTTAATTAGCAGGGGTGGGGGGCAGAAATGTTCATCTGTTGTTTTTTTTTTTTTTTTTTTTTTTTTTTTGGATTTGTTTCAGAATTTCAAACTTCTGAAACCTCGATCATATGGTCTCAACCATATGAATTTCAAGGGTGTATATCATAAGTCTGAATGCACAAATATCCGAATGCTGAAACTTCGAAGCTGCGGAACATCGAATTCTTTCCCAGGGAAAGAATTCGGTAGGCCTTTTCTGTGGCTTTGCTATTTCCTCCACTGTGGTGCGATCTTGGAGTTGGTATATTTAAGTAGGGAGGGTGGGGAAACAGTATGTAGTGTTCATGTGTTTCCGCGTTTTGTACCGGATTAGCAATTTTTTTCCCTGGGAGTGTTCGGAGTTTTCAGTTTTCAAACTTTTGGGTTCGATATTTACATAGTCGAAGTTTTGGCACTTCGACTGTGATATAGACCCGAATTTTGGGATTTCAGAAGTTTGAGATTCTGAAGTGAATCCGTTTTTATTATTTTTATTTTATTTTATTTGATATTTGTTAACTGGGTTAGTACAGCTGAGCCAGAAGCCCATTTTCAGTGGAGACCTGAGGAGAAAAGTTCTACATAATTTACAATCTTATAAAAGTTTGCAGCATAACAAAATGGTCAATTGTACAGAACATATAACTTGAGGTATATTAGCTAGATTTCCCATTACTGCATACTGAAATAGAAATAAGAAATACAATTACAAAAAGTACAGTATATGAGATACACTCATAGTATTTGTCAAAAAGATGCATTGTGTTGACATAACTATTATGTTTTTAAATCCAGGAAGAATAATGTAAACTTACATGAGTGAAGAGGAGAAAAAAGGGGTGATATATCAGATATGAATAAAAGATGAGTAAGTGATATAGTTGTCATGTGGCAGGTTGACATGGGCATGATCAGGTCTTTTGTAGATAGTGTTTAAGTTCACATTTAAACAGGTGTTTTTGGGAGATTTGTCCTGTTTTAAGGGGAAGTGTGTTATAGGTATGGGCTACTGAGAACTTATAAAGGGCTTTCCAATATTCTTGTTAGGTTTATAGATATCAAAAAGGAGTTTGTCGATTGTGCAAAGGTGGCAGCTGGGGGTATATTGAGCTACTAGATTAGAGATGGAGGGGCAGAAATAGGGCTAATTCAGAATGGAGTGGGTAATATGTAGTTGATGAAGTAATAGTTGGTTAGAGAATTTTGTTTCAGTTTTTGCTGTATCACCATTTTCTGATTTCTTTTGAGTAAGGTGTGTTTGGGCATTGACATGTCCATATCTGCGTCTTTTCTATTGTCCTTTTAAGAGTAATAGGAGATTAAAAAGCTTTAGGATCTATTTATTTTCTTGGGACTTGGATGCTTTTGTTAGGGAGTGTTTAGTTTGATCAAGAGCTTTCCTTACCTCTTCTCATTCTAAACAAGTGAATACAAGTTAGGTGTATTAGGTACATTAGACAGTGTTGTCATGTGACTGTGTGATTTTGTTATATAGTTTTAACACATTCAGAGAATTATATCAGGATATGATGGACCAGATGGATACATTTCATTTGGATGACATACAAATTCAAGATTTCTTTTCTCTTTGTAAGAAGTGTACCATGTTTAGTAAAACAAGAGAGGGATAGGACAGCATGAATAATATCTGTAGCAAATGCCAGGATCTCAAATCAAATGAGTAAGAAGATCTTAACAACTCAGGAAGCCACAATAATATAGATCTTTATCGTGTTGTAAAAAATAAGTAAAAACGAGGTGCTATATGCAATTATCTCTGTTTGTAGAAATTGTGTTATTGACACACAACCAGACAATACTGAGGTCAGTAGTACAAATAAACAACTTGAACAAGATGTCCGGAAAAAAAGCAATACTGCTTAATTCCCATGAGGTGTTAATCCAATTCTACCCCATTTCCTGATATCCCAGTAGTTGATAAACTGAATAATATAGGGTTGTCCTCACACACTCAACCTAAGGATTTAGTTATTCATGTTTCTTTTACTCCTAATAAAAATAAAAGGTTATGGAGTGATATTGAGCAATTAGATGAGGAGGACCAATTTCAAGAGGATGAAGAGAGAACAAGAAGTGCCCTTGGGGTTTTGAGCAGAAATGTGAATGGGTCACCATCCACTATTGTAGGTAGTGAACCATGTCATAATGAGCAAAACTCAGCATCCAAGTGTTGGGTGATTCCATGTTGAGAGGAATTCATAATGTTCTCCCAAGAATGAATCAAGAGAACATTACTGCTAGTTGCCCGAGAGGTAGAAAAATGATTGACATATTAGAAGCGATCAAACTTGTTTTAAAATTCTTCTTCTTATGATACAGTTGTTATTATACCAGGCAGCAATGATGTTAGTCGCACTAGTAGTGAGGTGTTTGGAAAAGTGGTTTCGGAGATAACGGGATTACGTAACTACCAAGGGGTTAGACTGATATTTTCTGATATTTGCCCTAGTCCTTGCTATGTCAGTCTTAAAAATGCTGGCAATGAAAGTGAAAAAGATCATGTGAATAAATTCACTAATCGATTTTGTCCATATATATATATATATATATATATATTCATATATATATATATATATATATATATATATATATAGAGAGAGAGAGAGAGAGATCAACATGGTTTACTTGTGGGGAGCTCATGTTTGAAAAATTGGATCCAGTTTTATGATAACATCTGTTGTTCAATGGACTTGGACCTTGCTAGTAATGTTGTTTACCTGGATCTAGCAAAAACCTTTGATTCAGTCCATTGTACACTGGACAGCCCCATGGCTAGTAGGAAGGAAATTTAGAATGAGAACAGGCCGTTGTTTTTAAAAAAATAAAACATGTTGACATGAGGGTCCCCAGGGATCTGTTCTTGGTCCCATGTTTGTTTGGACTGCTGATATCTGATAGCACCTGGCTAATTAAATTAACCGATGACACTAAGATGGGGTGGGGGTTGGTATAGTCGCAAGTATATATGATCATAATAAATTGCAAAATTATCTAAACATTTTATTCTGGTGGTCACCAAAATTGGGATATAATTTAATGCAGAGAAATGCAGGATGATGTATTTTGGTACTGGAAATAACGGTTATCCTTATATTCTGAATAATCAAATTTTGTCCTCAGTAGGTTTTGTGAGAGATTTGAGATGCATGGTGAATGATGCTTTTGACTTTGATGACCATGTCAAGACAATGTTGAGGAAATAGTATGTTTTTTTAAAGACATCTTGAGGAGTGCCAGTAGCAGAGAGAGAGAGAAATAAGTTTTGATTCCACTTTTTACCTCTACCATATGGCCTGCTATGGAATTTTGTGGGTCTTTCCATTGTTATAATGCTTACCAAATAAATAGACTTGTGAGAATCCAAAAGATGGTCAGTAGGAAAATAAGAGAGTTGAAAAACCTCATTTATAAAGACAGATTGGTGACTCTTTCACTGTACTTAGTTGGCTATCGGCTTTTAAGAGGCGATTAGATTTTTTCTTACAAATCACTACGAAATGAAGCATTAGTAGTACCCTCTTGAAGTTACATTTTTGGGGCATAGTACCAACACCAGGAATAACAATCAATATGTGAGACTATCCAATGTTTAAACATCAGTTAAGGCCAGATGTTTTCATTGTCATCATGTAACACACTCTCTCAAGTATATAAGGGGAGTTGGTAGTGCTGAACTTTTTAAGTTCCTGATAGATAAAAGGTATAGAAATTGTGTTTATATTCCTGGTCTAACTGTTGGCAAACTCTTGAATGTCTCCTAGTAACCCTGTGTTTTGAATTTCTTCTACACTGAACACTGAAGTAATCATTCTGGCACTAGAGATAAGAACATGTGTTTGAAATGACAGGCCATTACTTGATTTTTGTCAAAAATGTCAGGATGCAGTCATTGAAGTACAAACCTACAGATCTCTGCTGTAATGAATGAGTTAAAATATGATAAGCAATTTGGAAATATCAAGATTAACTTGCTATTGAATTATTTGTATAGGATGCCTAATACCTTAAAATAAAATCTTGAAGAAATATATTGTAAGGCTTTCATTATTCTGAGTTAAATATGCAAAAGTTATTATTGCTGGAAAAATATTTGGCAATTGATCACATTCTTTTACATTTGAAGGGATCTCATTATTTTGAGCTATTTTTGAAATTGTTTTAAGATGCCTATTGAATTTGATGGCAATGATGTTAAGTTATGGTTTTGACAGCTCATAACATGACAGATATTATCTGTAGCGAGAAAGAAGTTTTCTAGCTCCCTCTTCTTTGTTCTTATGACTGTAGAAAATCTATTGTGAATATGTTATATCATTATGAAATGAAATTCAAATGAGTAAGAACATATTGTTCTTCAAATGAATTATGAGCAATTGAATGTTTAAACCTTGCATAATATATTGATTGATTAGACTATTTAGGAGCACTTGAGTAAACATACTGAAATGCTAGATGCTTAGTTATTCTCTGGTAATTGTTTTATTGTAGATAGATTTAAAAATATTATTTTTGATGAAATGCATGACCTGATAGTAACATGATCAATTATTTTTACACAGTTTCTAGTTCACATTTATATGTTCTTGTTAACATCTTCAAATAATTAGGCATGAGTATCTTAGCTGTAAATGAAAGTTAAGGCAAGTTCTATATTCTAAATTTGGGTTGCGCTTTCTGCTTTTTTTACCAGATGTTGTTGTTTGATTTGTAATTATTTGTATGACTGGATTGGATATGCATATAAAGTTTCCTCTTGTCAAAAGATGAGCAAACCAAACATGATATAGAAAAATACATACATACATGTATGGAAGTACATATATACACATAATTAAAAATAATTACTTTATATAAATCTATACTCCTGATAATTTAACATGTATTTACTCTATTTTATTGCATACTTTAAAATGTAATATGGTCTGTTTATATTGCATTTGTATAGTATTAGTATACATTGTGATTTATTTTTGGTGTGATTAATGAAGGAAAAAGGTCTTTTTATTACTTTATATATGAAGCTGATAAATACAAAGAATGAAATGAGTGGGCTATGTACAAATATCGATAAACAGATAGATAAATAGACATATAGATTGATAGATAAATAGATGAAGACAGATCAAATGTGACAGACAGACTGAATGAGTATGACAGTTGGGGTGTAGGACTGGTCCACCAGCATAAAAGGTTCCTTCACAAATAAAGAAAATTCTGAATTCAAACAGGGAGTAAGTAGAAACCCGAATGACCTATAGATATAGACACTGAGAATCAGAAACTGCAATTAGCGAACCAATGTACCATCCAAACATAATTTAAATCTATTATTGTATTAGAAATTGGCAGTTATATCCCTTACCTCAGTGGCATTACAGTAAGGTCTGACCACTTCTAGACACAAACGAGTCTATACTGAGATCATGTCCTCCAAATTAAGTGCTAAGAACTCATCTGTTTTAAATAGAAATAAAGCCAAGGACAACATCCTTTCCTTCAGATTATTTTGTATCACAGACATCAGTAACACAGCTTTTACAACATCTCCCCACAGCTATTGCCCACTAAGAAGTGCCTTTGATTTACACAAAATTTCCATAAAAACAATTACATAAATAAACATGCCAGGGTTGTCTTTACATGTGATAACATTAGACCTGCATTAGCCTTTTTCACTGATACATACAGATTCAGAGTTACCTTGTGGAACATAATTCTGGCACAACACTTGCAATCTCATAATATTTCTTTGGTGGGGTGTATCATCAATTGACTGAGCCATAATATGTTTGCAAAATGTTAATATTGTTTTTGTAAACTTCGTAATGTTTTAAATAAGCTAAATGTTGCTTTCACCACATTGTCAAATTACCTTTCTTTTTGATAGTACACCATCCCAAAATTTATACTAACAGTTTCTATACCTTCCATGCCAGGTCAGTAACTGTATACAATCCGTGCTATATACAGCAGTAATGATAATACAACATAAACTAAATACAGCAATGCATGTACATAGCCTGTACTCTATACAGCAATAGTTTTATAGTGTTTCTGCTGTGTACAACGGCTTCTGTATACAACCTGTACTGCATACAGCAGTAATGATAATACAGCATGAACTATACATAGCAACACTAGTATATAGACTGTCTACACAGCAGTAACTTTATACAGCTTCTAGAGTGTACGACAGTAACTGTGTATAATCTATTGTATGCAGCAGTAATGGCAATACAAAATGAACTATACACAGCAACACCTGTGTATAGCCTGTACTCTGCACAGGAATAACTTTATACAGTTTCCATTATGTACAAGTGTATGCAACCTGTACTGTACACTTCAATAACTGTAACAGCATGTTATACATACTCAGCAATAACTGTATGCAGCTAATAGCTTATAGAACAATAACTTTATACAGCCTTTACTATACACAGCAATACATGAATACAGTTTAAACTATGTACAGCAATAACTGTACACCGCATGTTATACAGACAGTGCTGACTATATGCCACTTGAAGATATGGAACAATAACTTTATACAACATGTGCTGTATGCAGCTATAACTGTATACAGTCTAAACTATATAAAGCAATAACTGTAATCAGCATGTGATATGATCAGCAATGACTGTATATAGCCAATAGTTTATGTATTAATAACTTTAAACAGCCTGTACTATATAGAGCAACAACTGCATACATTACTATCATAATGTAGCCTGTACTATATAACACTATAACTTCCTACAGTTTGTACTATGTGTATCAATAAAATCACCCAAGGTATTGGTGACAGGCTGTTTCACAGTATAGCTTGTATTGTTCACTTTCTGTATACCTATATTATAAGCCTTTTTCTTCCCACCAAGTAAAACTCCATTTCCTGTAAGCAGGGATATTTAATGTATTTAACAAATTGATTAGAAACTCACAGAAGGATTTTTTGTCCTATCTTTTCCTTTGGATGCATTGGAAGTTGTGGCAGACAATGAAATACCTAAATGTTATTATAGCCTGTGGTGATGTTATTCTAATAAGAATGCATTCCTTTCATGGCATAATCCTAAAATACCCTGGCACATTTAAAATGTGTTTCATTTACATGAGAAAAGATAAATGGTTGCAGAAGGTTGCATGGACCACTCAGAAAGAAATCAACACTGAAATACATTCTTTCTTGATCTAGTTGCCTCATAGCCATCCATTCTCAGCCTATCATAGCCTTGTTTCTATGCTACATTTTACGTTGGAAAGAGCTTGTCTTATTAACTTTCACCATAGCTTTCATAGACAAATAAATATGATTTCTACCAAGTCTCTGAATTCTAAATGCATCTGCTCCTGTTGTATTTTACAGTTGGAGAGCCTAATATTCATTACTAGATTGGTAATACAGTGATCATTTCAACTTTCAGTGTCCCACCCATCTTAATTCTGCCAGAACTTTGTATCTGCTGAACAACAGTGCAGTACAACTGGACCTTTAATCAACTATGTAAAAAAATAAGTATTTTTGATATGAGCATGCATTCATCTAATGTGAATGGTTAATATTAAAAACTTCTCTTGGATCAATTGTATTCTTTATAGTCACAGCTACAAATATGTTAAACTTATTGGTGTGGGCATACATTATACATCGTCTAATTGGTATTTTTCAAATAACATACATTTCCAAACATTATAGGAATGATTTGACATCTTTGGCCCTTTTCTTTCCCTGCTACATTATTCTCCACTATATCTTACACATGAAATCATGGTGCCTAGTGCCAGTTCTGATTTCAGCCTTGACAAATTTCCAATGCCCTCAGTATATATTTTTTTTCTCATTTCAGGTTTTTCTCTAAAGAAAGTTTACTATCAAATGCATATTTTTATTCATAGCTATTCTTAAGAAAACAGTGTCTGTATGCAAGAAATTATATTTAGCTGGACTTGTCTTTTCTTGTAGGCATCTCATATTTTCTATTAACATTTGCTGCACTTGAGTGGTGTTTGCATTTGTCTTCTTTCTTCTGTTACATTTTCTTTTTTTCATAATAGAAGTATTTTACATTTCATTCAGACTTTTTAATCTCATTTCTCATATAAAGCAAGACCATGAGTAAACTCCTCAGAATCCTTTCTCCATATAAATTACAGCTGCCAAGTGTTTGACTTTTTAATCCAAAGAATTGCACAATCCCCTTGTTCTCTAGTTTTATTGTAGTCTCTTAACTGCCATGAAATTTGTGGTTGTTGTTTCCTAGCTTACAAAAGTACTGCAGAAATTGGATATAGTTTTTATTATAGACAACATTAATACATAACTATGGTTATAAATTAATGACAGTACTAAAATCAAAATAAATGGTCCACCAAAGATGACATTCTATAGAAACATTAATACTGAATAAGATAACATAGCCTGACAAGCTAACCTGGCTTAATCTTCGTTTCTTTACAATTTATGAAGTGGTGAAGTATTCAGTGCATGAAATGTTTAGAAATTGAAATAAGTAAATAAATAAATAAAGCTTAACATTTACTGTACAATTTTATTTTATAGCCACACTGTTTATTTATTGTCCAACTTGCAAATGGCAAACATCTGACTCATAAAAAGTTATAAAAACAGTTTGCAAGAATGAATATTTAGCATATAAAACCCGCCTCTTTAAAAACTTAATATTTCATTCCTTTAAACCTTTAAAATAAGCACCAATAAATATTTGTGTCAAGAATCAACAAACTATTGTTAGTTTTCTAGACTTTGGATTAGTAGTCATTTTACAGTATGTCATTGCAAATGATGATTATTCCCTGAACTTCCCTGTACAATTGTAAAATGAGATTAATGTAGAATGAACTATAAATCAACAAGGATTGCTGTGTGACTTCAGCAGTTCAAATATAAATAAAATATATTTATTAAATTAGGTTAAAAATGATTTGCAAGACAGTGCAGGTATTATACTGTAGCTTACTCAAATCCCAGAAGCCCCTAGCAATTCAGAATGTTTCAATGCACAATATAATATGACAATAATGTCAACCAGGAAAATTCTGCTGAGCAGGAAAGTAATTTAATTTTCAGTCATGAGTTATATTCAGCTACTGCAAATTTTTTTAAAAAAAGTTCTTTTACGTTATCTTCTGAATTCCAGGAGCACATAGAAAATGCATCATTGTTTCAGTACTTGATTGAAACATACACACAATGTGAGGCTGTTCTGCAGTGGCACAGACATTTAACGGGTTTTGATATACTGAAAAACTCAATGTTCTCATAAGATTTTCTGCTGTACCTACCTGACAAAAACCTGTTCTGGTTCATGACTCTATTAGCCTTAATGGGCATGTTTTGTGTGCTGTAATGCAATCTATTTGTCTTCTGTTGTCCTTCTGTCTTTTTGATTAATGCAGTGACATTATTTACTTTGGCTACTCAGAAAAATAAATTCTTACAGTAACTCTATGTTCTAAAAGATCACAGTAGGTTAAGGACAGCTGCATGTTTGCCATGAATACTATCATTCAGACAGTTCTCTTATGGTGTGCAGTCAAACAACCAAAGACTATTTTCACATTCCATAGTAAATATATTTTCACAAATGTCTGTCAAGTTTTAGCAAGCAGAATAGTTTATCCATTGTTAATCAACTTTGCATTTGTTATGTTAGCTACTTATTAGAAAGGAAACTGGATGAAGTAGTGTAGCAGATGAGGGGACCATTTCAGCCATTTATGGAATAGATTTAAAATGATTATTGAACTGTGTCATTCTGTCATACCCCAGAATACATTGCTTCATTATACTTTATAACAACAACAGGTTACTTCTGATAGATTCCTATGTCATTTATATCTCAACAATTTGCTTTTGATAGGGCATGGAGAATAGTAACTGTGGTGATCTGGAATAAAAAATGAAAACGGGCATATGTGATGGTGAGTTACAGTTTGACAACATATAAAATGGCAACAAAGAAAACAATTAAACAAGGAATGATCACAAGTATACCATTATCATATCAAGTTCAGTCTAAAACTTTATTGCATGATAGACTGCAACATTTTATGATGAATTGAGATGTGTAATGCAAATACACTGAAATCCATCCTTTATGCCCATTTTTCATGGCATTGACTTATATATTTAAATATGAAGGATAAATAAAAAAATACTTTATCAAGTAAAATAATTCTCCCACACCAGTTTTCTTGAGATGCAATTTTCATATCTATCTATAAATACAATCACACACTACATGCACATAAACACACACACACACACACACACACACACACATGCACGCACACACACACACACACACACACACACACACACACACACACACACACACACACACACACACACACACATACATACGGGTCCCCTACAGATGATTGAAATCTTAAAACTTCGACTTTCATATGGCTGAGACCATATGATCGAAGTTTTAAAACTTCGACTGTCCTGTACAGACATCTCCGTACAGTGCGGAATGGGAAAATTTCCCTTTTCCTCTCTCTAGTGTGATATTGGAGTTGGTATATTTAAATAGCAGGAGGTATAGATGGTGCAGGGGGACTTGCCCACCTGCAAAAATGTCCAGAAATTTTTGTTTTGTTTTATTTTTATTTTTTCAGGTATTCGAACTTTTGAAATGTCAATCATATGGTCTCGGCCATATGAAAGTCGATGTTTTAAAAGTTTGATCATCTGTAGTAGACCCGCATGTACATGTATATATATATATATATATATATATATATATATATATATATATAATATTGAACATTTATAATGTTGAATGTTTTTTACATCAGCAGAAATGATCAAAACTCATCTGATCCCTTCTGCCGACATTGTGCGAGATTGAGAACACAGGGAATTGAGGAATTTGCCCTTTCCTCACTGTAGAGTGATCTCAGAGTTGGTATATATAATTAGCAGGGGGTGTGTGAGTGCAGGGAAGCTTTCCTCCTGTAAACAAATATCAGTGTTTTGTTTTTTTACGATCTGGCTTTTGATTTTTTAGGATCGATGTTTAGTCATTTGACATTTAACTAGCATTCCCCCCAAAAGAAGGAGCCAGCACAAGTCCTGTTTGAAAATAAGTGTTTTAAAAAATACACATAATATACACCATAATGACAGACTGCATATACAAATGCATTAAGAACAAACTGCACAGAACGGTTTCGGCTAAACAGCCTTCCTCAGTGTGACAAAAATAGTAAAAACCATTGTATTCAGAAGCAGCCCATTAATATATAGGCATACAAATGGGACAGAGACCAATCAAAATAATACACAAATAAGGTAATCAAATCTGTTCCTTTAAACCGGGAGGAAAAAGCCCACCCAGTTTGACAATCCACTTTTTTTCTTTAATGTCCAAACCTTGATGTAAACAAGCTAGATCATTCTTTTTATGCACAATACAATCAATAATAGTAAATCTGAGCAAACCAGTATGACAGTAACAAATATGCTTATATAATGCACTAATTTGCTTATGTATCCTAATATCGCTCAAGTGGTCACTAATTCTACGCCTGAAAGGCCTAGAGGTTTGTCCCACATAAAAAGCTTGACAAGAGCAACTAGCCAAATAAATTAGCCATGTTGAGCTTCAATTGCCAAAGAAATCAATGTCATAAACATCTGAAGTGTTTTTACTAGTGAAACAAGTAGTTTTATATATGTGTGAACAACTTGAGCAATGACCAAAGAGATTGGGATATATCTTTTACAGGACAGAGACTGAGTTTTCTATTACTTTCTACATTTTTTGGCTTGCACTCGGAGGTTTATCCTGTGCTGAGTGCAATATATTCCAGCAGTCATTGGCATTTGGATTGCGAGCATCTTACCAAGACCGGTTGTATCTCAGTTGAGATTTGGTAGTGTTTGCTTATTCGTATGCTACTGGGGAATTTGGCATGTCTGTTTTTCCACTATTTGGGAGATGGCTCTTGTTCTAACATATTTATGGTTATCAACACAAACTAGGTATACCAAAGAAACTCCAGTTAAATCCACAAGGCACACTGGGACACACACCAAGAAATCTCCAAAGGAACTCCAGGCAAGAGCAGAACTGAAGTCAAACTTGTTAAGCAACAATTTATTTCCACTAAGCTTTTTGTTCAGCTGATAGCTGAACTTCTTCCGACAAACAGAGCAAACAACACTACATCCATATATACATCTCCCTTTACAAACCCGCTGAAACTAATTAACATTTAAAGGGATTATACCATAAATAACAAGACTGCAAGTTAAAAATAAAAAACTTTATTACCCACTAAATAAAAAACAACATCCTCAAATGCTGGACATGTAAAAATCCTACTTAGACTAATATGAAATAAACCTAATCCAGTAAAAAATCAAACAATCATGAAATGTTACCCCTTTTAAAATTTATAAAAACATGCTGTTAATATAATGCTTGCTTAAATCTCATAGGAACATGCAGACAAATGGAAATAAGTACACGCCAATATATGTACAACTAACATCAACACAAACATCAGATGACCATTGCTCTATCTCAGTAGACTTCTTAATTTCAGTATGCACGAAAGAGTAACCTTGTCATTAAGACCCGGAGCTCTGTAAGAATTCAACCTCAGTTACTAAATCAATTCCTGTCTCTCTAACAGTAACTGGTAAGGGCCCCCTTTTACATCTGATGTAATTTGATTTAAAACCCTAAACACAAAAGAGTAAATGGGATTCTCACTACAATGTTTGGCCAGGGCATTCTCTAACCTAGCCTTCCTTATGCGGTATACATGCTCATAGATCCTTTCTTTCAACTTCCTGTCAGTCTTGCCCACATAAAATGCGGGACAAAGCTGACAGGTAGCAAGCTAAACTACAGACCTCGAAGAGCATGTATATCTTCCCTTTATCCTGTAAGTTTTGTTAGCAATTGAAAAACTAGCCCCAGTTGCCAAGTGCCTGCAACAACTGCACGCCTCACACTTGAAAGTCCCATCAATCCGGTGATGCATTCCACTATTCATCTCCATGATACTCTTTAAATTATAACCTTTTCTGTAAGTGACGTAAGGTCTGTCACCCAATTTACCTATTATGTCAGAATCAAAACTGAACAAACCCCAGTATCTCACCAGGATACACTTTATTAAATCTGCATCTATACTGTAAGGGGTAATAAATCTCATCATAAAACTCAACCCATTATCGTCCACATTATTTTCATCAATGGAAACAACAGAGAGGGAGCCTGTGTTAGTGTAGCCAGTACTAGACATCATGTTTTGCCCTGTCAAAATAGGTTTGTAAACTCCCATTCTTCTTTTGTTTTGTACCTCCTCTATTATTTCCAAAATCATTGACTCAGGGTAACCTCTCTTGGTAAACATGTCCTTCAAAACCTCACATTCTTCAACAAAACTAACATCTTCTGATACCATCCGAGCAGCACGAACCAATTGTCCCTTGACTACAGATTTCTTCTAATGTTGGGGGTGGGCACTAGAGTAGTGCAGCATTGTGTTAGAATATGTTTCTTTATGGTAGATGCTAGCCACGAAACACTTATTTACAAAATCCTTCTTCAAATAAACATCTAGATAGGCTATGCTGTCCTCCGCAAAAGTGTGGGTAAACTTCAAAAAAGTAGTACTGTTATTAATCTTTTCTACAAATTTATCTACTTCCACTCTGTCCCCATCAAACAAAACAAAAACATTGTCAAGGAATCTTGTGTAAAACGTAACCCTAGTCCTAATCTCAAGTGTGTTCAACACATGCTGATGCTCCCATTGTGCCATAACCAAGTTGGCAAAACTGGTTCCACAAGGGGAGCCCATAGCCACCCCTACTTTTTGGATGTAGATATCATTGTCAAACATCACGAAATTTTTGGTTAAAATGACGTCCAACAATTCCTGTACCAAACGCACTTCATTACTGTCTGCTCCATGGGCTAGCATCCGCTCCATCACCCAATCAATACCCAAATTGTGGGGTATTGAAAAGTATAAATCAGTAACATCTATAGTCAACAAACCAATATTGTTCTGATAAGGACATTGTTCAATAGCTGCTAAAAAGGACCATGAATCCTTACAAATTTGGGTCTCCATCTTGACATATTTTTTCAAAATACTGTCAACAAGTTTAGCACTAGCGTATGTGATAGAAAACCTAGCATTAGATAAGACTCTCATTGGAGGGTCCATGGTACTTTTGTGTTGTTTTGGCAATCCAAACAGGGTGGGAATTCTCAGTGAAACCACAATAAGTAATTGAACATTTCTGCATCTATAACTCCTTTCAAAAAGAGGTCTTCCAAAAAGCCATTAATGCTTTTATACGCAGTATTCAGTTCACTGACACCAGATGCCTCGTAAATTTTACCACTAATCACATTCCTCATCCTCTCATTGTAATTTTCCATGTCCATTAACACCAAACCCCCTCCCTTGTCTGGTTTCAACACATGCACCGGTAATGATTTAAACATTTGCAATGCCTCATGTTCATCCCTAGACATATTTATATTACAGTTACATTTAGCATGGCATAAGTTCCTGATCTCTATTTCATACATGTGTTCGAACAAGACAAGATTTGTGGAAATAAATTGATGCTTAACAAGTTTGACTTCAGTTCTGCTCTTGCCTGGAGTTCCTTTGGAGATTTCTTGGTGTGTGTTCCAGTGTACCTTGTGGATTTATATGTATGGTTATACTTCTATATATTATTGATTGCATTGTGCATAAAAAGAATGATCTAGGTGGTTTACATCAAGGTTTGGACATCAAAGAAAAAAAGTGGATTGTTAAACTGGGCGGGCTTTTTCCTCCCGGTTTAAAGGAAAAGATTTGATTACCTTATTTGTGTATTATTTTGATTGGTCTCTGTCCCATTTGTACGCCTATATATTAATGGGCTGCTTCTGAATGCAATGGTTTTTACTATTTTTGTCACACTGAGGAAGGCTGTTTAGCCGAAACCGGTCTGTGCAGTTTGTTCTTAATGCATTTGTATATGCAGTCTGTCATTATGGTGTATATTATGTGTATTTTTTAATACACATTTTCAAACAGAACTTGTGCTGGCTCCTTTTTCTGGTTGTTTCTATTGGTTTGAGCCGTGCACTTGCCGTACGTGCGGGTACTTTACTGTCTTTAGCATTTAGCATCCCCTCCCCCCCACACACATACACACACACACATATATATATATATATATATATATATATATATATATATATATATATATATATATATATATATATATATATATATATATATATATTCACAATCCACCAGCCGTCTAGCACAATATAAGTAGTATGTCACAGTTCCAGTGTGTACTGAAAGTTCCGTTGTGATTGTAATTCTGGTTATTCCAGTATGTACCAACAACTTCATTTTACATCCACAAGTAAAAACAAAAAACAAGCAGGCAATATCATTCCATCACCATTTTAATTTTCAAATTCCTTAATATCACAATAGTATAGAAAGTAGAAAGGCAGTAACAAGCCAAGCAACACAGACCAGTTTTACCCACTGGTGTCATCAGTGCTATAGCCTGCTCATTTTTTTGTTTTTACTTGTGGATGTAAAATGAAGTTGTTGGTACATACCAGAATTACCAGAATTAAAATCACAACAGAGCTTTCAGTACACACTGGAACTGTCATATACTACTTATACTGTGCTGGACAGTTGGTGGATTTATTTAATATTTGTCTGTGCACTGTTTGAAGTCTGTGCACCATTTTTTTGTTTGTGGATGTATATATATATATATATATATATATATATATATATATATATATATATATATATATATATTTATATATATATATATATATGTGTGTGCTATATATATATATATATATATATATATATATATATATATATATATATATATATATATATATATCACTGTGTGTATGCAGGTGTGTGTGGGTGTATTGTATAAGTGCACAAACTGTAGGCACTTGAAGACCACTCTCTCAAAGGTAGGCATGTTGTAGCTCATGCCTGAAGTTAATGAAGTGTTCAGGCAAGGTAAGTACAGCAGCCACAGAGAAGGAGTGGGAGGGGCAAGAATGTAAATTAGGGCTTCATGCAGAGAATGGTAGGCAGATTAAGGTTTAGTGAGAGGGAAGAAAATTTAGGTTTAGGAAGTAGGATGAGAGTTTTAGACTTAGGGCACAATAAAATAATTTTAGGTTTAGTAGCAGGTGGGGTGATTAGGGAAAATGGAGGAGAAATAAAGCTTTACAGTTATGGAGCAATCAAGAACTTGATGTTTAGAGAGGTGGAGTTGAGGTGTAGCTTGAGGGAATGACTGGGGGCATTAGTGTTAGGAAGTGGGCGAAGAGTGCTACAGACAGGGTTAGAAATCAGAAGGAAGTTTATGGGTCAGAGTTAGGGCTATGGTAGGGCTATACAGTTCAGCAGGGTTAGGTGTTCCTAGGGTTAGGTAATTAAGTAAGATCAGGCTAATGGGCATTAGAATAAGAGCAAGTGTGTCACAAGCTACAAGCATGCAAGCATTTGTAGTAGACCAATACATATATGCATACACATACATATATATATATATATATATATATATATAGAGAGAGAGAGAGAGAGAGCATGCAGATTTCTCTATGACTCTATCTGTATCGATATATCTATATCTATATCTATATCTTTATCTGTATATATGACTTCATTATGTTTGGTTGGTGAGACACATTTCATCTAAAACTATTTAAATTTAACTTTTGCAAAACACTATTTCCTTGAAGCGTCTCACCCCTACAACACCCTACCCTATCTCTGCACCTAATCCCAAACTTATATATTAGTAAACTAAACACAATTTATCTTACATTAACACTAAATTAGACATATTTGCACATATATTAATCAAATTTGTGTCTAAGCATACTGACACATCTACCCACCTTCCCTTATTCTGATCTTATCCACAAATACTCTAACTGAAAAACTGAAAATTTTAGCATTGTTATCCATTCCCACTTTTCACATTTTGCCTTTTCCTGCACTTAACAATATGTTTATTCAGCTAGTTCTGACATTGGAAAATCCTTCAACCAATGGTAAGTTCTGTCAAATGCACTGTACCTCATTATGGAAGTACATAGTTTAATAATTAAAAAATATATATATTAACAAAACCACCAAAGTAATAAAAAAAATTCTTACCTGCAGATTCTGCCTGTATAACCTTCTGTTTTCTACCTATCTCGTACTAAGTTACAGGATCTCTTCCACCTACTCTGAAATGTGATCTTGTAACCCCTAACATGAACACAGGGGGTCAGATTCCATAAAGTTCATGGAATTCAATGCAGTCCACTGAGTTCCTTCCAAGAATTGTGGATAACCAATTAATATGCAAATATACCCAAATCTATGGAGAATACCTCAGCACAAGGCAGGTATAACCAGTGACATCAATGCAACCATAATGAGTCATGTCAAATAAGTGTTCCAGGAAAAGTTGTTAATGGAGTACTTTATGTATGTATATCAACATACATCTGTGGAATTTATACAGTCCCAATGGAAATTACATTAATACATGGAAAGTAATAAATTAAGACAAATGTGCTTCAGGTGTTATATCTGAAAAATGACAAATATTCAGACACTTATGGAAATAGTTGTAATCCATTGACGAACATATATAGATATATCCCTTAACATCTTTGGGGGGAATCTGATGTAATTCACAAAACCTCTAATAAAAATATGGATTATGTATAGCAGAGGCAAATCATAACCACTTTGCCATGGCTAAAAGTAGCTAACAAAGGGTATGGCACATGTTTGGGGAACACAAGTAACACTTATTCACCCCAAGGAAATGGTGATGGAAAAGCAGATGAGGATTAATGTTGAATAAGTGGGACACACACGAAATATGATGGAAGAGGAAGGTTTGAGGGAGCGTCAGACAGGCATGGGTCTTTATTTATTTATTTATTTATTTTTAAGAATTGAAGGGAAGGAATAAACATGGAAAAAGAAGGTGGACAAAAGAGCAGGTACTAACATATAACAAATATCACAAGACATAACAGGCTGAGGTTGAAAATACACAAAAACGATAGGTAAGGTATACAGACAGCACACATATAATGCATACAACATGATGAATAAAAATAAGAAGCAAGGTAGGTATGCTTCCCAGACACAGCAATGCAAAAATACGCATGTACAAAATAAGTAATTGCTGAGATGTTACAAACTGTGTGATAGTCACACCAGAACAAGTATGATGGATGGCAGCAGAGTGTTGAAGACCACTAAATACAAACTGCTGTCACTGCTCTACACAGTGGATATCAAATCCAGTCATCCACTAAACTGTCAGCAGTACAAGCCAAGCATGAGTAAATGCAGGATCAGATTAGTGCCTTCAACCCTGAATGTGAAAGGCAAACAAGTAAGTACAGTGCCAGACAGCAGTACCACAACAAAAGATTAATGTGGCTGTGTAGTAAATAAATAAATAAGAATATGCACCACAAACACAGGAGAAATGAAGTCCATATGTAAAAGACACGCCATGCCATAGACAACACATATGGGTGTTTGTGTATGCAACATAGATGTGTAACATGCAGTGGCATTACACATGCCAAACTGAAAGAAGGCTCATTACACATATCCACACTAATGACATGGAATATTACATAAATGGTGATGCATATAGATTAGTGAAAGCTAAGGAATGCAAGCCACATAGAAACATCTGGCTAATCCAAAACACGCATGTACAGCATAAACACTGAAGGAATCTACTCATTTGCAAACACGTTCCGTGCATGTGCCTACCTATCATTGTGGAACAAGTCATATTGTACCAGCACTCTGACATTACAAGGATGATACATTTTAACGAATAAACATACACATAACATAATGCCATGTTTGTATGAAACCAGTAGGGCAAAGCAATAAGGGGGAAGGGAGACAGACAACATAAGCCCAAGACAGTGAAGAAATGTTAGGAAAAGAAAGTAGGGACAGAATAAAGCAGAACAATCATAACTAAAGAGACATAAGTGCAAATGCATGTGTCTAAAGCACAAATTGGACTGCAAGTCCTAGCAAGGTAAATTCAAGCAAATGGGCAACATCTGTCATATGTGCATAGTGCACTGGGTATGGGTATAAAGATGTCTATGTATAGTTACCACAAGCAACACAGCAATTTGCAGTAGTTAAACAGCAAATGAAATGGGTATGCACGAAACATAGTTTTGAATATCACATCAAAGGACAATCCTTTTTACACAAGTATAGCACAACAAAAGTGAAAGTTATATGTTACAAGAGTAGTTGTGTGTCAGTCATATTATGGTCGTACAAATGTGCATCTATTTAAATCAGTATCTATGTACTACGAAGTGGACATGAATGCTAACCCATGTATACATGCCTCCTAATATAAGCTAGTTTCAGAAAGAGTGGCTAGTGCTTTAAGCAAGATACAGACCAAAAAGGAATCATGAATGATGCTAAACAAAGCTTCACCTCCATAATAGACCAGAGAATGTCAAAGGAGTATGTGAAGGATACATGTTCATATGTACCTGTGACAGTACTGAACAACAACATGGCACAGTAGTTGCCAGTACAAGGTACATGCAAGGTCTTTGTGACAGTGGAACAATATGACTCAAAAATATTTTATAAGTTACAAAACCAAGGACATGTCCGGTTGCCAAACAGGCATAAGACAGCAACTATCAATACACAAATATGTGCAATCCATACACATGGATAACATGTGCAAATAAACACACTTGACTTACCTCACTGTGTTATGTGAAAAGAATGGGAATAACATAGCATGTGAGTTACTGTCATCACTAATATGTATAGACAGGAACAACATATGTAAAAGAATTGTATCCAACTCACATTATGTAACAGCAACAGCCATATCTGTCATATACAAAGCTAGAGCGTATTGGACATAATAATATTAAGCTGCACTGCATGCACAGGAGTGCACAGACATACAGATTGAAAGAGTAGCACCTCTGTCCATATAGAAAAAGGTATGCAGTAAAGATAGTATATGATGATTATGTAAATAATAATGGTAAAGCATGTGTCATTGGTAATGTTTGTTATACTGTAGTTGCAGGATAAAGCCGCATATGGCATGATATGTGCAATGCACATTATGACGTATGAAAGAAAAGCATGACAGCAATATGGGATATCTGCACAAGTGTACTTAGGCTATACAGATTTGAATATGAAAAACACCATGGTGGCAGCATTACAAAAATGGATCTCATAGACAATAGTTGCATTCCTGTTGGACCACCCTGATGGGGTCAAACATCAAGAAAAAATCTGTTATCTCCTGAAAGGAATCACACATGGCCCATGCCATGTCCTGAAAGAAGTTACCCATCATGTCCTCTAGAAGTCATTTGTCTTTATGTCCCAGATCTGGCCCAGAAAATCATCTGACAGGCATGGTGGTGGACATATTTTTCACTAAGCCACAGGAACAGTGGCACATGCAGGTTCAGATCTGCTGTTGTCATCATTGTCCACATCATGGTCATCAATCTGCTCCTCGGAGTCAGACTTGGTTGATAGTTATCTGGCAGTATCTTCATTGTCATCATCCAATTAGTAATCTGACATATGTCTCATGCTCTGTCAAATCTGAACATGGAGACCTAGCATTTTCCAATACATAATAGGTATTAACCTAAAATTGACGAATAAATGAAAACACATACAAAAGTTACACAATCTACATTTTGTAACCATTATGTATGTGATGTTACACTACTAAGCGACCCTATCCAAGGATACCACCTTGTGTGATGTCAGGCATATATATGTGTAATGTACATCACAGTCATATGCAAAAATGTCTGAAACAAAACCTAATCAGTGCTAAAGCATGCACAAAAATAGATGTGCCAGTTACAATACATGTCCATGTCTATAAATATATATATATATATATATATATATATATATATATATATATATATATATATATATAT
Source organism: Protopterus annectens (assembly GCF_019279795.1). NCBI lineage: Eukaryota > Metazoa > Chordata > Ceratodontiformes > Protopteridae > Protopterus > Protopterus annectens. The sequence goes on along the minus strand of NC_056727.1, from coordinate 1,012,042,598 downwards.
ATATATATATATAAATATATATACATATATATATATATGTGTGTGTGTGTATAGGCAGATAACAGACATCATATACATAATGTGATCATGTACAATGAGTTGGTATGACAGATGTGTTAAAAAACATGACAGTGGTCATATGTGTATGCATTGTATAACAAACTGCAGATTAAACCTAACACAATAAATGTTGCTAAAGCCTGATAAGGGTCATGGAAAGAAAGCTACTTTCATGATACTATATATATTAAAGAGGTGATGGATGAAGTTCAGATTAAAAGAGATGCAGGCCACTTCAGGCCTTTGCTGGGAGGGGGAACTATGCAGGTAGTACCAAAGATTAAAACAGGAGAACTACCATCTATCAATTTTCTTTTTACGTATTGCATTGATTTCAATTTAATTAGAGGCATTATCTCCAAAAATTGGAACATTATTTTGGAGGACCATTCTCTAGTCAAAGTGATAGGACCTCATCCAACATTTACATATAGGAGAGGGATCAATTTAAAGAACCTTGTTCAAAAGTCATTTGTAAAAATCACAAGGTCTAGTATGGGAATGTCAAAATGTGGGATGTGCCCACAGTGTAAATACATCTTACCAGGTAACAAGGTGAATATTAATGGCAAAAATTATTCCATCAATGACAAATATAACTGTGAAAGTAAAAGTGTAGTGTACGTTGCGTTGTGCAGGAGATGTCCCTCGTTTTACATTGGTAAAACGGAAAGGTCATTAAAGAAAAGAGTTTATGAACATCTTTATGCTATAGGGAGAAAGGACATGACCAATGCTCTTGACAGGCATATCTGTGAACATTCTGATCACTCTTTTCTATTTTCTGTCATACAACAGGTAAAAACATGCCTTAGGGGAGGTCCATGGCAACTATGGCTTGAAGAACAGGAAGAACACTTTCCCATTTACCCCCAGGGTTGAATGAGTATGCATCTATTAAATGCATCCTCAAATTAAAAGCATTGAAGAGATGAGGTTGTTATCATGTCTATCATGCTTTTATTGTGACAATTTTTTCATGGTTTTTGAATTAATTGAGAATTAGATAGATTTATTTAATAAACATTTGGTTCCTCTCATCTATAACTTTGCTATTAATAATAATAACAGCCACTATTTGTGGTCTACATTTATGAATTTTTATGATGCATTTTTCTTCAATTTTATTTTCATGTTTATTCTTATATTTACTGTTATTGTTGGTTTTATTTTTATAAATAACATTTATGGATGTACTTATAAAGTCATCGGGCTTCCTATATAAAATGTAGGCTGAATCAATTGTATTGAATGGTCATATAACAACAACATATTTACATAGGTTCATAGGTTCATACTAGGCTATCTGCCCGAGGGCATTTACAAGCCTAGCCCATTGTTTTGTGGCTTACGCCACCCCTTTAGTATGGGGAACTATACCCATTATTTTGCTGTGCCTCTGTCGAGCAGTGACACTGAGGTAATCCCTGGGGTATATCTGCGATCTCCCATCCATTGGTCAAGATTTCTCTTGAACAAGGCCAGCGAGGTGCTCTGCCTCACATGTACCGGGATTTTGTTCCACAGCATAGGGAGTCTTTGGGTGATGAATCTATCCCTCCAGCACGTCCTATTAATAGCCGTGTCGAGGTTTAAGTCTCCACCCTTGTGGCTCTGATGGATCTAGATTTTTGAGGTGAAGCATATTCATCAAATCTGGGTTTGACATGGCCTTGTATGTTAGGCAAAGGTCACCTCTGAGCAAGCGTGGCGACTGAATAGAGCTGGAGTTCTTTCAGTCGGTCAGCATAGGACAGATTTTTGAGACCCTTTATCCTTTTGGTGAGGAACTTTTGTGGCCTCTCCAGCTGCTGCAAGTGTCGGGTCAGATACATCCCGAATGGGGCATTGTACTCAATCATTGGTCTGATGAGTGATGAGTAAAGGGAGACTATGACCTCCCTTGATCTAGACGAGAATCCCTTCATGATAAGGTGGGCAATGTAGAAGGTCTTCCTAACTACTTTAGCTACATGGGTGTCGAATGACAGACTACTATCAACCTGGGTCCCCAGGTCCCTGATAACTTCTTCTGTGCTCAGTGGATTGCCACCTATTTGGTAGCTAGGGGTAACCTTGTTTTTCCCAAAGGGTATGACTATGCATTTTTTGGCATTTAACTTCAGGCCGTGGCTCTGGCACCAGTCATCTGTTTCTGTGAGACCCTTCTGAAGGATATCTGTGTCAGATGTGTTTTCTACTATGGCGCCCAGTTTGCAGTCATCTGCAAACTTTGTCAGCCATAACCCTCCTGTGTTTGCTTGTACTTCGGAAAAGTAGATGTCAAACAAGAGTGGGCCCAGGACTGAGCCCTGTGGGACACCACTTGTGACAGGTTTTGAGTCTGACATGGCGCCAGCAACTCTGACCCTGTGGGTTCTGTCACTCAGCCAGTTTGCAACCCATCTTGTGATGTATGGGTTAACATTTAAGCTGATGAGTTTTTCAATGATACCCGAGTGGGGTATTGTATCGAAGGCCTTAGCCAGATCGAGGTAGGCTGTATGGACTGCCTTTCCCTCATCAATGGCTTTGGTGACTGTTTCGAAGAAGTCAACCAAGTTTAAAAGGCATGATCTGCTTTTGACAAAGCCAAACTGGGTTGGATCCAAAGTCTGCAAATTCCCTATGTCTTTATTTATGATGTCCATTATGATCCTCTCCATGGCTTTGAAGATAAGGCTTGTCAAGCTAATGGGCCGGTAATTTCCAGGGTCGGTGGAGGCACCGCCTTTGTGAAGTGGGACCACAGTTGCAGTGCGCCACTCCCTGGGTACGTATCCAGAGGTAAGACTTTGATTAAACAGCTGTCCTAGCTGTGGGTTTAATTCCTCATTGAGTTCGTGGAGCACACAGCCGGGGACACCATCAGGTCCCATGGATGCTGTGTTTTGCTTTGGAGAGAGCAGTTCTCACTTGGGCGCTGGAGATGTTTGGGGCTGCAATCGTTTGGTATAGATATCTCTCCTTTTGGGGGGGGGAGAAGTTTGCACTGAACCTGTCAGCCAGTATGTTGGCAATGTCTGTAGGATCAGTAATCTTCACATCATTTTGAACTAGTTCTGAGCATATCTGGGAGTTTCCTCCTAGGTTTCTAACATAGCTAAAGAAGGCCTTATGATTGTCTTTTGAGTCTTTAGCTATTTTTCTCTCGAAATTTGCTTTGGATGATTTTATGAGAGCTCTTAGTTTTTACTTATAGTGATCAAGGGTGTCTTACCTTTTAAGGATTTTGCTCTATCTTGTAGTAGCTTCCTCCTTTTATTGTAGAGTTTGTTTATGGCTGGGGTCCACCAGACTGGACGCTTGCCTTTGGTACTAAGAGTCTTTGTTTTGTTTGGGATTGCCTTATCCATGCAGTCCTGCAGGTGCTGGTAGAAGGTGTTTGTAAGTGATTCAGCGGCTTGAGTACTGTTTTCCGCTCGGGGCCTTAAAGGAGACCACATTAGTCTTTAGAAGTGTGAAGTCGGTTTTGGAGAAGTTTTTTACTGTGGTTTTTTTATTGCAGGTGGGGGGGGGAGGAGGACCTCCAGCGAGATTAGTTTGTGATCTGATCTCACCAGTGAGGGGTATACTTCCGGTGTTGAACATTGTGCTCCCATGTTCGTGATGATGAGATCAAGTATGTTATCTCCTCTTGTGGGGATGGTGACTAGTTGTTCCATGGCATTTGAGTTTATGAATTCCAGGAACTTTTGGGCTAGGGTGTTTGGGCTTGAGTAGTGTTCCCAGTCTATATTAGGGTAATTGAAGTCACCTAGTATGATGGTGTTTGGTGATACATTTATCCCTCTAGTGTTTTCAGGAAGGCCATGTGAGGTTCCTGAGTTTGTGAGGGTGGCCTGTAACATGCTACAATTTGCAGAGCAGTCTTGCCTATGGTTAATTGCACCTGGATGGTCTCCGATGCATCGTGCATTGCCACCAGTCTTGAGGTGTGGGTGTCCTTGATGAATATGGATACCCCCCCTCCTTTCTTGGTATTGTCCGGATTTTGGGGCCGGAACGCATGATATGAGGTAAAACCTGATAGCGCTGGGGTGCTCTCAGGAGCCTTGAACCAGGTTTCTGTCACAGCCAGACATCGATGTTCTCCATACTGAGAAGGGCCTCGAGTGCGTGCATTTTGAGATTGAGACTTCTGGCATTGAGCAGCATTACCCTTAGTTTTTTTCCTTTTTTGTGTTCTAGGGTGGTAGGTTTAGAATTTGAGCCTTGCCTAAAAAGGCACTATGGGGGTGGCAAGAGCCTTTGCCAATATCCGGAATCCCAGGGGTGACAGGTGCAAGCCGTCCCTTGCGAAGCAGCGTGGCTTGTCCAGCATGTCATCCCAGGCAGACAGATACTGGATCCCCTTTGAATGACACCAGTGTTTAAGCCAATTGTTAAAGCTGATCATCTTATCTCTGTATTGTGGCATCCCTCTTGGTGAAGGTAGGATACTGCTCAAGGTCAGGGTCATACCTGCCTGGGCTACATAATCAGAGAGCTCGTCAATGTCTCTTTTCATGTAGTCCAAGGAGGTACGTCTCAGGTCGTTTACACCAGCGTGGACAATGACTGAGTCATATTTGTACTTGCTGTTGAGAGACCTGAGTGCTTGCGTTATGTGGTGGATTCTAGCGCCCGACAGGCAGCTTACTGTGACCTTCTCCTTACTCAGTCTGGTGAGCTGGACGTCAGTGTGTCTGACTATGGAGTCACCAATGGCTAGTGTGTCTGGCATTGTGTTTGGCCTTAAGGGCTGTGACTGTTTGACACTCTGACTGTGAGGTCTATGTGTTGCAGGTGTTGTGTTCTGAGGTGGTGGTTGTTTGGGTGTCTGCTTTGGTGGCCTCTGCTGTTTTGGTAGATTTTTGATCAGAGCCTCCGAGTATGTCTTTGTGTGTTTATGTGTATGATTTGAGGTTGTAATGGTGCTATGTGAGACTGGGTCTATAGTGTGTGTGGTAACCTTCTCCTCCTGACTGGTCTTGCCAGTCCTGTGTTGAGAGAGCTCAGCCTCCAGTTTGGCCGTATAGTTGCATCTCTCGCATGTATTTGTGTTTTGTGGGAGGAGGAGAGGGTTGTCTGTGTACATGAGGCAATTGTAACATTGCCTCAGTATTCCCAGGTTCACCAGCTGAGCAGGAGAGGACACTAGCAACTGATCCCTCGACATGCTAGAAGGATAGACAAAAACTTTAAAAAAGATTCAGGGGGACGTGGGTGACTGAGAAATGGGGGGTTTCCTTTCTGGGGTACTATCTATGACAAGAGTGCCGTATCAAGGTAATAAGTACTGTAGGAGCAAGTGCTAGGTTTAACAGATAGAGAATAGTCTACTTGGAGTCAAGTGGAGATGATCTTTTTAGTTATAGGATACGCTGATTAGATCAGTAGTATAGTTCGAGGAAGGTAGTTTTAAGGGAAAATTTGAAGAGTGGACTTTAGGTAGCCCGAATAGTTTAAACCTGCCTAACCGGCGCTGCCCTAGTGTGCAACAGTGGCAGCTCCATGCTAAATCGCGCTAACGTGCGTTTATCGCGTTTTATACCAGGGGGCTGGAAAAAGCTAGAAACTGGCCCAAAACGACCAATAAACTACTAGTTACTGGCTGAAACCTCACAAAACTGGACAAAAGGCAGCTCAATGCTTCCCACTCCCACTGGTAAGCAAGGTAACTTCCTCTCCCCCAAATAAGGCAAGGAAACAGT